>NC_083466.1:27669525-27692255 GCF_030014155.1 Tachysurus vachellii | reverse complement strand
AAATCGCTGCTGAGCAAAAAGAACATAAAGTCTCATCTCAGATTTGCCAGAAAACATCTTGATGATCCCCTTTTGGGAAAATACTCTGTGGACTGATGAGACAAAAGTTGAACTTTTTGGAAGGTGTGTGTCCCATTACATCTGGTGTAAAGGTAACACTGCATTTCAGAAAAAGAACATCATACCAACAGTAAAATATGGTGGTGGTAGTGTGATGGTCTGGGGCTGTTTGGTCAGGGCCTGGAAGACTTGCTGTGATAAATAAAACCATGAATTTTTCTGTCTACCATAAAATCCTGAAGTACAATCTGTGGCTATCTGTTTGTGACCTCAAGCTGAAGCGAACAAAGTCCTGACCTGAATCCTATTGAGAAGCTGTCGCATGACATTAAAAAGGTGGTTCATGCTCAAAAACCCTCCAATGTAGCTGAATTACAACAATTCTGCAAAGATGAGTGGACCAAAATTCCTCCACAGCGCTGTAACAGACTCATTGCAAGTTATCGCAAACGCTCAATTGCAGTTCTTGCTGCTAAGTTTGGCCCAACCAGTTATTAGGTTTAGGGGCAAGCAATTTTTTACACAGGGCCATGTAGGTTTGGATTGTTTTCTCTTAATAATTAAAACCTACATTTTAAAAAATCCATTTTGTGTTTGCTTGAGTTATATTTGACTTATATTTCGATTTGTTTGATGATCTAAAACATTAAAGTGTGACAAACATGCAAAGAAATAAAAAATCAGGAAGAAGGCCAACACTTTTTCACACCACGGTATGTCTATTTTCTCTTTCTCTCTCTATATATTTTTGTTCCCTCTCTCTATAAGCAAACAGGAAGTGGTAAAACTTTAACCCACACCACTGCTCTGTCAGTCAGTCAGTCATTAGATGGACAGGATGGAGCTCAGTCCACTGCCTGTGATGCTCTGTGAGTAAATGTTCTCTTTGTGTCTTCATTAGAGTGAGTGATGGGGTATAAAGTTGTTCATCTGCAGTCTGAATGTCCTGAGTGATGAGCTTATTGTGTGATTAGGACATTGTGTGTACTTCATCATGACTGTTCAGGTGGATCAGTGTCTCCATATCTGTTATGAGAAGGGTTTAGTTTGATGTGTAAATACTCTCAGTAACTATGATAGTTCAACAGGTAAGAGTACAAGTAGAGCAAGTTTAAAACACAAGGTTTAAATCATCTAATGAGAGTAAAGCAGTCTGTATTGTTGGAATCGGTACCTGATGATTGTCTTCTGGTGGTGTTTCCTGTATACAGAAAGCTTTAAAAAAACATCTTAGCATTAACAAGCGATTTTAAGTAAATGCCTTATAACCTACATTTCCTTTTTTGTTACTATTATGGTCTGTGCAGAAGAACATGTTCACTCTAATGCACTTTAGTACCAAAGTAATGCACAGCACTTTTAATAAAAATAAACACAAATCATTATTTATTAATTATCACTAATCTTAATATTATTATTATGTAAAAATTAAAGCAATAAATGTGCAGAAACAAACTGCAAACTCTTTAGTCCTGTACACACACAGAGCAGTGACACTGTTAGAGGCCTGAGAGCAGTTCACAGTTTGTTGGTGCAAATTTAGATGCCAAGAAGCGGATTTGTGAAAAAAGGTTGTTGAGGGGGGTGAAGATGGATGTGTAAAAGTAATATCTAATAATGTGGGTAAATTTAACTAACATCACTGAACTATTTTAAACTAAAAAGGTGTCCAAACTGATAAACAGAGAAAATATCTTATAATCTACAGTAACATTCCTGTTATTATTATGTGAAGCTTTTCAGTGCAATAAGTTTATTCTAATACACACTATCACCAAACTATTGTCTAGTATCATTTACTTATTTGTGTCAAATCTATTAAAGAATTCTACAGAAATAAGCACTTCTCATTAGCCTTGTACACTGACACACGGCAGAGACAGTTTTAGAGAACTGAGAACACAGACAAGTGCACAGTTGTGGTTTAGCTTCTTTCTTTTTTTAAATTCAGTTTTGTGAGTTCAGCAGTGAAGAAGGGGAGGAGGTGTGAAGCTGAAAATATTTTCATGTTGCATGCATTCAAGATGTTGGTGCTAAATTCTGAGCCTTCCTCCTGCATCATACAGTAAATAGTATATACCCCATCTTCACACTTATCAGCCAACTTTTTTCCCACATTCTCCTTTATTCTCTACAAGCACTCGGTCTCCTCCAAACAAGTGATTCCCGTTCAGTGAGATTGTTGCTGCTCAGCTGAAGAATGTTTCTGTGCAGTTTGCATTGCGGTCTTGAAGCAGTATAACGAGGATTAGTATCTGAATCAAAATCAGGAACATGAGTCTTTCATCAATTGCTTAAAAGTGACATCATCCTTTTAAGGATCCAGCCAACTTAGAGACATTCCCAAATATAAAGAAGAAAGGTGCCTGGCTTGTATTTTCATGGACAGTGACATTGCAGGCAAATATGAGGGTCTGGATCTGCACATGCTCTCTGTCCTTTCCCATGTCTGTACAATAGAACAGCTGTTGATCTGCATTGACTAGTGTTCTGTTTTGTCCTTGATGGCCTTCACTTCCACTTCAGCAATAGTTTTGGAGCACATAGTGGAACCTCGTCTGCTTAATCACATACTCATGGTCTTATTCTTGGTACAGGTTTTAGAGCACTGTGCTTTGTTATATGGTGCAGTGTAATGCTGGAATTAGCCAATCAAGCATTGCGTTAGTTCAGGCAGGCCACATCGTCAAGCATGCATCAACTGATAATCACCCTTTAAATTCCCATTCTTTGAGCCGCTTTCTAGCGCATCACTGTCGCCGCGATTTAAACTCCCTCCTCCAACCCCAACTCCACCTAGCCGGAACCCGTTGTTCGTGTACCAGTTTACGTTGTAATTCATCACGTATTAGTTTTTTCTTCTCTATTTTTATCTATTTTTTCATGTTTATTTACATGCAGTTATGACTGATGTATTAAAAGGCTACAGATCATTGGGATGGTTTTGTTCTCTTCTACTGCAGGTGCTGACACTGATGTGACTTATGCTGAGATTGAACTGAAACCAATGCTAAAAACAAAGAGAATAAAAGGTAGGGCAAAATGAAGAAATTATATTTATTTCGTATGACAAATAAAACACTGTATCGACAACAGGTAGTGTGAATAACAGATTTACCAGCCTGTTAAACCTGCTATTAACACAAGTTTTCATTTTCCTATAATAGTACATCCTCAAGTGTATTACTCCCCTTATATCACAGCAATGTTTATGATCATGTTTATAAAACACCTTCTAACCAAACAGTCATGAGAATTTAGCAGCACTGTGGTATATCATGTATTTTAGTCCTTTAGATGAGCTGTAGTTATTTTTTCTGGTATTTAATCAGTGAGATGTTTCTTCCTCCCATCTAGAGACAACCAATGTGGGTGATGAGACCGTATACTCAGAGGTGCGGAAGCACATGAAGGTAAACCTCTTGACATTTATAAAGCTTAAAAGACAATCAAAACACCTTCAAGTTAGAAACATTCAAAAGTGCATTGGGTAGAATTTCTACACACCATTAGCATGTGAACCACAAAAACATTAAAATTATCGTGTTTTATTCTTGACCTTCATATGCGTGTACGCAAAATCCTGTCTTTCAAAATCTGTGGTGTTCAGAAGAGTTCATCCATGTTAGTTGTTGTCTGTTTAGAAAACATTCTATCAGTTTATTCTGCTTGAGCAGTTAGCTATGAACATGCAAGCCTAATGATTTACTTTTCTTGCTATTATAATAATTAACTATTTTTTAGTAGTTTGATGGCAATATCATGAGAAATGTTTTTCTAGTCATATTTATGCATTTATGTTTTCTTTCTCTGCAGTGAGCCGTGTGTCTATGTACACTGATGAAGCCAGTGTCATCAAATAGATTGTGTTTGCCTTCTGTGTTTTTGCCTAAAATATTCAGCTGTTGATCTTTTAATTTGATATTTTATTGGATGAAGCCACTTGATGGAGTAATTCATTGGCTATCTTTATGCCATGTTGTATGGCTACTTGTACATTATCTGTACAGCTCTGAGCTGGTTTTGGAACAGCTGGGGACCATTTTGTCCATAATGGTGGAATTGGTCTGCTCTTCAGTAGAGTAGCATTAACATGTAATTTATGTCAGGATTCTGTTGCACAGTTATGCCAAAATGTGGCTAAATTAAACACATTAGTTTGGTTTTTAAGAATTTGTTTGACTGCCAGTACTTTATGTCAAATAACCAATGAACTGTAGTTTGCGTGTAAAAGCTTATCACTCCTAGAGTGTATAATGATGTACAGTATAAAGTCTATATAGTGTATATTTGGGTTGAACATTTCCTGCTGGGTATAAACATACAAAGCATTTATTTGAAAGAAATTTGGGTATTGAATCAATGATGCAATTTATATCACAAAATGGCTCTAAAAATTTTGCATAGCATGCATTCAGATAAGAACACAAATACTCTGCACTTTTTTTGCTTATTTGATAATGAATTTGTAAAATAAAATATTTTTTTTTTACAATCCATTATTAATAATAATAATAATAATAATAATAATAATAATAATAATAATAATATTATATCTGTGCAGTTGGTACTCTGTTCAACTTATAGATTAAATAAAATAAATTTACTAGTCATTCTTGTTGTGTTACACACATTTGTCACGTCTATAACTCCAGAGTTCAGTGTGGCCTACAAACAACTTCATGTTCACAGTTACGCAATTACTGATTGCAAACACCCGGACTCAATTACCCATATACACCCATGACCACCCTCACTTCACCTACACATTGTGAAGTATACATTTTATATTGTTATGTTGATACCAAGCCTTTGTTTATGACTTGTTTCTGGTTTTCCTGTCTTGCTCTTTCCAGCCTTAATCTATGTTAGATGATGATGAAGCTTTCATTTTTTCACATCTCCATTACAGCCTGAACCTTATTTTGACCTTGATTCTGGTTGATGTATTTCTTTATTACTGCATTCAACAAATATTGCATACGTGCACTTGTGTTTGTACCTGCAAACTTTCCTGGAACGCAGCAACTACATATTCCCCCACTGTCCAATTTCAATGTAGAGAGACGGTCACCCTCAAACAGGCCACAGATTAGACTGCCTCAGAATACAGAACCCCTGTGCCAACCCAGCTACAAGGTGTGGGGCTGTCCACAACTTCTGCCAGCCCATACATTAGCCCCTTCCAGATATGTTAGCAGTGGAATGAGGTCACATGCAAATAGACCCTTTCTCTCCACAGGCCCATATCCCTGTCTTCACATTTCATGTCTCAGGCCTGCCACCCCTACCCCCTTGATATTGAAGGTTGAAGGTAAGCCAGCATACTCAGGTAAGTCCTTCTTGAATTCATTCTGAAAGTTCTGAAATCTTGCATAGCTCATTGAGTGGGAGGGCAAGGGACCAGAGGAACAGTGACCCCAACCTAAGCCAAGAATTAAACACAAGTCACCCTGAATGACCCAGCCCTTTAAACAGGGAAAGGCCCAATTAGGTAAATGCACCTGGAGTGTGTAGAGTGCTTGCTTATTAACTTAAAGCCAGAGAAATTAGGAAAACAATGGTGTAAAAAGTGTTTGCCCCTTCCTGATTTTTCTTTTTTTTTTTTGGCATGTTTTCACACTTTAATGTTTCAGATCATCAAACAAATTTAAATATTAGTCAAAGATAAGTAAAAAATATAGCTGCAAGCAGTGATGGCGGGCCCTCGCACGTTTGTTTATCGCTATACGGTGCCTCCCAGAAAACAATGCACGGTGGGCAAGTGCATCAAGTGGGTAAATATCAGTGGACTATTTTATGTTGTTACTGACCCATTTGGGGACTGTAGGTAAATGATACCCCACATTTTAGACAAATGGGGGCGCTAGTGAGCCACTTAAGAGACACACCTTTGTCTGACCTTTTTGTCCACACTTAACAGCCGACAAATGTGATGCATGTGTCAAATTTCAAGTTAATCTAAGCACGCCAAAAGACTTAAATATGCCTGAAAAAGAAAGTAAAGTTTGACGCGTTGCCATGAGAACAGCGTTCAAGATATCAAAAATCCCTATGCAATTTATCATCTACAACGTCTAAGCATCATGTTGACCACTTTTGGTGTCAATCGCATGAATCCTCTAGGAGGAGTATTTAAAAGTTCATTGCATGCAACTTTGAAAAAATCCACCTTTGTGACTGACACACTTCCTGGTGCCTGTTGGTGGCGCTATGTCCGAGATTCACGATAGGCACATCGATGCGATCGGAATCCTTGGCCGAACATACACACCGCGTGTCATCCCAATAAGACATTTTTTGCTTTAGATATTAGACACTTCCTGTTTCTCTGAATTCGCCATGACTTTGTCGCCTCGCCATGGCAGCACCGTTCGAAATATCAAAAATCCCTTCGCAATTTAGCAAGTGCAATGTCTCGACATCATGTTCACAACGTTTGATGTCAATCGCATGAATTCCCTAGGAGGAGTATTTAAAAGTTGACCGCATGCACTTATAAAACAATCCAAAATGGCCGACTTCCTGTTGGGCGGAGCTCATAGTTTAGACGCGAAAGTTGTTCGTGTCGATGAGATCTATATGCGTACCAACTCTCTTACATGTGCGTACATAATTGTCCGATCTGTGCACCAATGTTTGTTTTTGCATTACAGGGGGCGCTACAGAGCCCCCCTGCCACGCCCGTATTCCAGCCTTTGCCCGAGCCTGGCGTCGCACGACTCTGACGTGTGCCAAATTTCAAGAGTTTTCGAGCATGTTAAGGGACCCCAATTGGCCAATGTGTGGGGGGAAAAAAAATATATATATATATATATAGCTGCAAGCAGCGATGACGGGCCTTCGCACGTTTGTTCATCGCTATACGGTGCCTTCCAGAAAACAATCCTTCCAGAAAACAATGCACGGTGGGCAAGTGCATCAAGTGGGTAAATATCAGTGGACTATTTTATGTTGTTACTGACCCATTTGGGGACTGTAGGTGAATGAAACCCCACATTTTAGACAAACGGGGGCGCTAGTGAGCCACTTAAGAGACACACCTTTGTCTGACCTTTTTGTCCACACTTAACAGCCGACAAATGTGATGTATGTGTCAAATTTCAAGTTAATCTAAGCACGCCAAAAGCCTTAAATATGCCTGAAATAAAAGTAAACTTTGACACGATGCCATGGCAACAGTGTTTGAGATATCAAAAATCCGTTCCCAATTTCGCATCTGCAATATCTCTGCATCATGGTGGCCAAGTCTGGTCTCAATTGCATGAATCCCCTAGGAGGAGTATTTAAAAGTTTACCGCATGCAGCTGACAAAAAATCCACCTTTGTGACTGACACACTTCCTGGGGCCTGTTGGTGGCGCTATGTCCGAGATTCACAATAGGCACATAGATGCGATCGGAATCCTTGGCCGAACATACACACCGCGTGTCTTCCCAATAAGACATTTCTTGCTTTTAGATATTAGACACTTTCTGTTTCTCTAAATTCGCCATAACTTTGTCGCCTCGCCATGGCAGCACCGTTCGAGATATCAAAAATCCCTTCCAAATTTAGCAAGTGCAATGTCTCAGCATCATGTTCACCACGTTTGATGTCAATCGCATGAATTCCCTAGGAGGAGTATTTAAAAGTTCACCGCATGCACTTATAAAACAATCCAAAATGGCCGACTTTCTGTTGGGCGGAGCTCATAGTTTAGAGCACGAAAGTTGTTCGGGTCGATGAGATCTATATCTACCATCTCTCGTACATGTGCGTACATAATTGCCCGATCTGTGCACCAATGTTTGTTTTTGCATTACAGGGGGCGCTACAGAGCCCCCCTGCCACGCCCGTATTCCAGCCTTTGCCCGAGCCTGGCATCGCACGACTCTGACGTGTGTGCCAAAATCAGATAAAAAAACGTGCGAGGGCCTGCCATCGCTGCTTGCAGCTATATTTAGGCCACACATTGGCCAATTGGGGTCCCTTAACATGCTCGAAAACTCTTGAAATTTGGCACACGTCAGAGTCGTGCGACACTAGGCTCGGGCAAAGGCTGGAATATGGGCGTGGCTATATTTTACTGTTGGTATTATGTTCTTTTTCTGAAATGTAGTGTTACTTTTAGGCCAGATGTAATGGGAAACACACCTTTTTAAATTGTTAAACTTTTGTTTCATTAGTCCACAGAGTATTTTCCCAAAAGTCTTGTGGATCATCAAGATGTTTTCTGGCAAATCTGAGACCAGCCTTCATGTTTTTTTTTCTTTGCTCGGCAGTGGTTGTTGTGGGGTCTTTTGTGACATCTTGGATGAGTCGTTGCTGTGCTTTCGTGGTAATTTTGGTCGGCCGGCGACTCCTGGGAACGTTCACCACTGTTCTGTAATGGCTCTCACTGTGGTTTGCTTTTTTTTTTTTTGGAGTCCCAAAGCTTTAGAAATGGCTTTATGACCTTTTTCAGACTGATAGATCTCAATAACCTTCTTTCTCATTTGTTCTTGAATTTCTCAGCATTGATGTGTACATTTTGAGAATCTTTTGGTCTGCTTCACTTTGTCAGGTCTTATTTAAGTGATTTCTTGATTGCGAACAGGTGTGGCAGTAATCAGGCCTGGGTGTGGCTAAAGAAACTCAGGTGTGATAAACCACAATTGTTTTAACATTTTATGTTTAAATTTTATCTTTTAATTCTTTTGTTTTCATTTAATAATAAAAACCTTCATTTAAAAGCTGCATGTTGTGTTTATTTGTTATCATTGACTAATATTTAAATTTGTTTGATGATCTGAGAGTAGAGTATGACAATAGAGTGTGACAAACATGCAAAAAAAAAAAAAATCAGGAAGGGGCCAACATATTTTCACACCACTGTATATACAAAATAAAACATGGCTCTAAATGGCTAAAAAAATTGATGTAATTGTTAATGCATTTATTGCAATTGTTGACAAATGGCTGTGGATTTATTCTGAGAGGAATTAAACTCTTAATCTAATACACATTACATTCCATTAGAAAGGCCATGCACAGCATTTGTTCTATTGTCCAGAGATTGAAAGATTGATTGTGTTGTATGTAGATGTGTAATTGAAGACCGTTCCATTATGGGCACTCAAAGAAAAATGACACATTATGCAAGTGCATTATATGCATCCAGAACTGATATAAAGTTCTAAATTAGGTGAAAAATGACAGTGTAAAAGCTCTCTGGTGCATGAGCGCACACAAAAATAAATTCATCCACACTAGGTTTATTTCTACTTGTGTATGTAATAAACATTTACATCATCACATTTCCTAAATCAAAGTTTCACATGGGTTTCAAGGTTTTATAAGTAACTTGTACGTCACCTTTAATGAAAAGTCAATAGAATCAAATCTGATCGCGTACAAAAGTTTTATAAAGGATGCCCTTGTTTTCTGAGAAACAGTCCACAATTCTTTAGACTTCTGTGTAACATCACAGCATCAGTCACACATGAAGGTCCCCCCGAGAAACAATCTTTCAGTGCGATAAAAGCCATTCTGGTAAAATCTTTGAATTTAAAAAATAACCACACAGTTAAAATATATATATAAAAAACACAAAGGTGAACACAATAATATAAAGACAGAAAAATCAGTAAAAATGCTGAACAGAAAAGACACAAATCACAGGGTTTATATTTCACATGACTGGACAAAGGTCATTAACTATGACAAGCGCCTCCCATCTTAACTGCTGGTGTATGTAGGACATGTTGATGTACTGACATCATTTCCTGCTAAAAATGAAAAAAGCCAGACAATGAATAGCAGAATGTAGAGTTCAGGCTCATGTGAAAATTTAACCAAACAGCCATCTTGTATTAAATCTCCTTGACATTCCCAGAATGTCCACAAGGGGTCTCCAGTGTCCAAAGAGCCATCCATAAGCATAAAAAATGTCTACAGTGACTATTTTCATAATATTCAAACTTTAATGGCTAAACTTTAAACTTTAATATAGCCCAGATAAATGAAATGCATCAGTCTGTCAAATTCCAGGAAAGGTTGCACAAATGAGCAGAGAAAAGGTGACATCTTGTTAGCCGCTGATCAAGCAGGATTTACACACACAGGGCTCGGGGGAACCTGAGAGAGAGAGAGAGAGAGAACATTGTAATCCATCTTTCCAGTGCTTAAACCAGAAACTTGTTAAGCCCTAACTTTTGAAACTTATTACATTCTTTTTTTTTTTGCACTTCCTGTTGACTTAGTAAGTCATGTGATCTCACCTGTCCTCACTGAAGCCATCCACTTCCTCCTCATCATCATCCAGCTCCATGTCCAGCTCGTTGTCAAGGCAACCACGACCGTAGCTACTGAGGACGCTGATCATGGGAAAAAAAAGAGAGATTCAAAATCAAGCACTGATATTGACCAAAAAGATCTTTTGAATTGAAAGTGTTTTTAAAAGTATTGTGTGTGTGTGTTTATCCTGACCTGACAGAGCGGCAAGTGAAGAAAACAATGCGTTTGAGTTTCTTATTGTAGAAGAAATAGTTGAAGGACCACAGGTTGCCCTCTTCACCAAAAGGGTCTGAATCTAAATCCGGGTTGTAGCTAAAACAAAAAAAAAAAAAAAACACACCCACACAATTATTTAAGGTTTGTCCGTAAAACACACACACACACACACACCACCCGCACTCTCTCACCACACTCTCACACTCGCTCTCCCTCTCTCGCACTCTCACCTGTAAATGTCACAGCTCTGTAGGTTGATCTCCTGGTCGATGGCGTTCCACAGCTCTGGACCAAGAGTGTTAAACTCCTCCCCTACCGACGAGTACAGGCTGCTATTCACAGCATTGGCCACCTGAGGAAACACACACAAATCAAATTTTATGATGAATCACACATAAACGCAGACATCCTGTAGCAGGCTTCCAGCATTCTGACCACATCAAAATCATTTAAATAAAGCAAAACATGAAACATTAACACGAGTGCATTAATATAAAGCTGTGATTTGCAGCTGCACTACTGCCAGTATAACACTCTTTATCTGTGTGTGTGTGTGTGTGTGTGTGTGTGTGTGTGTGTGTGTCAGAAAACAGGTTCTTCCTGCATCCTGTTTCCACTTTTTCACAAATAAGTCTTACACAATTTCGTATTTCAGGTGAGAATTTCCCTAAATGAGGACATGTAAAGTCTCAGTGCTAGAACAATCTGTTTCTGGAGTCATGACCTGGCGGATCAGAAGCCAGACTCTGCAGCAGAGACCAGTTTTAATAGAAAATAAGGTAGAAATAGAAATAATCACTCCTGAAGGACGTTCTTTAAATGTTCATCAACATTTCACAACTTCTGGTGCAGAGCCTGTGCTGCCTCCTGCATCTCTGTGTGTCGACTCACCCAGTTGAAGCTCGGCTCACGGCTGAACTCGTGGGCTCGGGCGGCGCTGAAGTCGTAATCGGGACGGAATGATTCGTTCAGTGTGGTGATGAGGTAGAACAGAGTCTTCCTGCAGCACTTGTCACTTAGTGGGTTCTCCACTTCATCGCCACTCTTGCCCAACCTGAGAGATAGAGAGAGTGAATGTTCTCACACTGAAATAAAGTATATTGAGAGGTGTTGTTGAGGAGAGACATGATGTACTGTAAGTGCGTGTGTAATTAAGCCACTGTATGATGTAGCTGTTTATCATTCACAACAGACAGAACCCTACACATTACCTGCTCAGACTGTGTGAAAACAACAACGCACTCAGTCCCACTGAAACACGACCCCTGTTTACAGTTCCATCTGTTTGGAAATTTCTAGTAGCCTGGAAAGCCCTGACCCGTGCCGTTTGGCCATCTGATTAAGTGACGGTCGCTAGGTGAGATCTTATTTCTGACACTCGTCTCGGGTTGGAAGAGCCGTGTCTCCCTGCTGTCCTTTAACCAGTTTCTTTCAGAAATAGCAGGACGATAATGAATCCCTCAGTGTTGTGCTGTTATAGTAAAATCCAGCTATAATACCAGTAGTGTTTTGAAGTACACGCACATCTGGAAGTGTTCTTCATTACAAAAGCATGTCGTTTTTTTATATGATTAATGTGTAAAGATTACAAGTCAACATTTTCCTGCTCTCACTTGCATAAAAACAAAAGTTGTTCTCTCACATCTCTCTTTTTTCCCTTACTCGAAGATAATACAAAAAATAATGCAGCTTGTCATGTTTGTGAGAAAGCACAAAGCATATAATCAGATTATTATTAGTCTTAGTCTGCGTGGCACACGCATCCGAACTACGAGTTGTTACTATGGAAACCATGATGCGTTACGCTTAAATGTTACGGCTGGAACTATTGTCCTAGCCACAGTTATACAGAAAAAATGTAAAGTTAAAAAACTACAGCTATAAAAGTAACAGAGCTCTTTACAATGATGTAGTGACACTTAGGTTTGGGGAGTAAAGACCATGCAAATTTGGGCTGTGTGTGTGTGTGTGTGTTAATTGTAAATGCAGGCCGTAGGCACTCACAGGTTAGGGCTCGGGGCACTGCTGGTTTGTGGAGGTGAAAGAGCCTCCAGCACGTGTGGCTCCCCCTCCTGGCAGAACTGCTTAAACATGTGCTTGTCATCGCCAGCCATCTTGCACGAGTAGCTCTCGATCCTAGGATGGAAAGGAAGAAAAGAAGAAGGAAATTTGAACTGATTTGTTCTACACTGCTATTTAATACACCAACCCACTTAAGTCTCCTAAAATGATCAGCATAATACAAATCTTCATAGGATTATTTATTTTATTCACTTCTAGTCCAAGTCTAGCTACCTGCTTGTATATTTCCGATGGAGTTACTTTTACGCAAGTTACAAATAACGCTGTCGGGTCTTGAGATGGATTAAAGCCAGTATCCATTACATTCTCACAGTAACTTCCCTAAAGTAGTATTCCTGAGTGAGTCTCGTCAGGTTTGTATTCATCGGGTTCTATAGCAACAGCTTATTCACAGGGACTTGTATCACGATTGCTTAACAAAATCCAAGGCTAACAATAACGACAATAACAATAATAATAATGGAAAAACATGCATCTGTAAATTTTGGGATTTTCTGCAGGGACCCGTTTATTTACATACAGTATTAACACTGGTCGGTCGGTGCTGTTTCTGTTTACTGTTTATTGTCTTTTGTGTATTGTATTTTTGTCTTGTAACTTTTTGTCTGCACTGTCTTTTGTCCTGCACTGTCTTGTCTGTCTTGTCCTGCACTGTCTTGTCTGTCTTGTCCTGCACTGTTGCACCAAGTCCTTAGCCCTGTCTTTGTGTTATGTAGCACCATGATCCTGGAGAAACGTTGTCTTATTTCACTGTGTACTGCAACAGCTATATATGATTGAAACGACAAAGCTTCTTGACTTGACTTAATATCTGTAGAAGGAGTTTCCAGTCTGAGGTAAAGCTACAGCTTTACATTTACACACGCATGGGTCTTCAGGACAGAGGAGTTCAAAGTGCATTTTGAAAACTCTTTCGAAATCGAGTCCTTGCTAGAGTCTAGAAAACAGAGCTGATGTTTTAATGATGCTCTTGAAGCTGCACACACCAGTGGAGCGCAAAGGCTGGATGTGGTTACAGGAGGCTCAGTGTTTATCTGGAGGGCTATTTGAAGCTGGGTTGAAATGTCACACAGGGAGACTGTGGTGTGTGTGTGTGTGTGTGTGTGTGTGTGTGCTGTGGGGTTATGTAAGAGGAGAGCTTGTGCCAGGTCCAGACACACAACCCAGATCATATTTATAGGTGAAGGGCAAAAGTCACAATGGTTTATGAGAGACATGTGACTGAGAACAGTCTGGATTAAAGCCTGTATCCATCCCCAGAGAACAGAAATAAAGTCAGGCTCGTTTCTAAGTGGACTTTCTATTTAAACTCCGGTGTTTTTCCTTTCTGATCTCTACATTCAGATCATTTCAATCCGTACACCTTTAAATGTGTGTTCTAAAGTGCTAAATTAAGTAAAAATGTTTCTGGTCTTACCTCAACATTTTGTAATCACACACACGCACACACACACACACACACACGCTTGTAAATTTGTAAACAGCAGTGTTTGGAGGTTAGAGACTTGTTTTATTGTGTTCATTTACTCTGTTCACATTATTCAATAGCGATGCGCTATGGCTGCGTATAAAAGCTGGGTATAAAACACTGCAAAGCATCTAACGATCCCGAAGTGTAGCAATAAAATCACAAAATGCTTTCTTTCTTTTAGAACACAATATTTCAGAGGTGCACATACAGTTTGTTTACTGCTCTGCCCACGATGAGGCAGCATTGGACACTCGTGGAGTGAAGTGGAGTAATTCAGGAAGAAGGTCATGCCAACTTGGCAGCACATATGGAACAAAGCTGCATGTGTGTGTGGTAACTGAAGGATGTGTCATACACACATGCAAATGTTACACTATACCACAAACTGCGTCACAGTGCTTGCCTGAGGGATCACACACACACACACACACACACACGTTCACGCTCAGACACGCACAAGCAAGAACACACACAGACACTCACACACACGCACACACACAGACACACAGACACTCGGACCCACGCTCGAACGCTCGCGCGCTTGCACCCACGCTCGCTCGCACCCACGCTCGCTCGCTCGCACCCTCGGACCCACGCTCGCTCCCTCGGACCCGCGCTCGCACCCACCCACACTCGCTCGCACCCACGCTCGCTCGCACACTCGCACCCACGCTCGCTCGCACACTCGGACCCACGCTCGCACCCACCCACGCTCGCTCCCACCTGAGCTCGCACACTCGCACCCGCGCTCGCTCGCACACTCGGACCCACGCTCGCTCGCACACTCGGACCCACGCTCGCACCCACCCACGCTCGCTCCCACCTGCGCTCGCACACTCGGACCCGCGCTTGCTCGCACACTCGGACCCGCGCGCGCTTGCACCCACGCTCGCTCGCACCCACGCTCGCTCGCTCGCACCCTCGGACCCACGCTCGCTCCCTCGGACCCACGCTCGCTCCCACCTGCGCTCGCTCGCACACTCGGACCCACGCTCGCTCGCACACTCGGACCCACGCTCGCACCCACCCACGCTCGCTCCCACCTGCGCTCGCACACTCGGACCCGCGCTCGCTCGCACACTCGGACCCGCGCTCGCTCGCACACTCGGACCCGCGCTCGCTCGCACACTCGGACCCGCGCTCGCAAAAACACCACCAACACACAGTAAGTCAGTCAGTCAGACACGCCTAACAGCCACGGGTGCTGCCTAACCGAAAAACAGCATTTCTGTGAAAGCAACAGTTCTGTCTCAAAAAGAGACAGATGTGGTGCATCCGCTCACAGCAGGTATAAAAAAAAAAACCAACCCAGCACCGTATGTTCGTACACGCACACACACACACTTTACGGCGCTAATCACGATACTAAGCCTTGTCAAGAGCAAGAAATTCAGCCCCCCTTATTTAAAACTCTCTATAAAAACCATGTAAATAAAAACTAAAATAAAGACTGTACATTTATATAAATCATTTTCACAAGAGGAAAAATGACAAATAACTTCTGATAATACTTTTGGCCTCAACTAGAAACACCTTTTGTGAAACATTCAGGTTCTAACCAAAGTGCTTCCTTTCTCTCTGCATTTCTGTTCTTCTTGATGTTTTATTTAGTTGTACTACTTAGAAGACAAAGTGATCTCTAAATGTGTGTACATGAAAATATTATTCATTATGATTATCATCGTCATCAGCAGCGATTCGAGCTACGAACCGATGGAATGGTTTCATTCTGATACAAGAGACGCTGAATCATTTGAACTGTTAACAAACAGGTTTATCGTTTTATTCACAACCTTATTTTCAGTTTTTACCATTTGTAAATTTCACATTCCTAAATTTGATATTACACTTAAATTAAAGTATTATTAATAATCAGATTGTGTGTACGTGTGTGTGTGTGTGTGTGTGTGAGTGAGAGAGAGAGAGAGAGAGACCGTATTCGTACATACGATCATAAAAGCAAAAGTATAATCTAGAGACCAAGGCAAAACACATTGAATATCATGTGGAAGTGAAACAGAGGTTGTGTTTAATTGTGTGAAAAGGTGTGTGTGATAAAAAATGTTAATTAACAGTGCATTGCACTCTCACACACGGGTGCACACCACATTTAACTACCACACTACACACATCCTTGGTGTGTATGGATGTATGTGTGTTGTGTTACCGAACTGGAGATCAGCCGAGAAGCATAAGGAAGCAAATACCTGCCGAGGATGTGCGAGTCTCCAGTTTCCACACACAGCCGAGAGCTGAGCGCTTCAAAGCTCGAGTTCTCCAACAGCTTCATTGCTGAACAATGAGCAAACAAAACAAGACATGAGACAGCGCTCGACACACGTAAAGGCTTTGCAGCACCACACTGTATAACTGTGGTGTTAGAAAAAAAAAGCTGTACTTGTATTTTACACACACACACAAAAAAAAGTGTTTTTTAATTTACTGTAATGTCATCAGAAAGCAATACTGTTTTCATTATATATATATATATATATATATATATATATATATATATATATATATATATATATATATATATATATATATATACAGTTGAGGCCAAAATTATTAGCCCCCTTATGAAATTAGACAAAACTCTTGATTTCTCCATGGAAATGACCATTAACAACAAGTGTTTTATAGTGTATTTGTTTCCAAAATAACAAAGACAAAATCTCCACTAAGTTTGATTAGGATATTTAATTGAAATAGTGAGTTGAAACAAGAAAGGGCAAAAATGAAATGTCCAAAATTATTAGCCCCCGGTCATTAATAGTCAATAGTGAACCCTTTCTGAGCCACAACTGACAACAACCTCTTAGAGTAGTTCTTTACTAGGTTGGCACAGGTTTCCTGAGGGATTTTAGCCCATTCTTCCATTGCAAATTGCTCCAGCTGGTCCAAATTACATGGCTTCCGAGCATGGACATTGACTTTGAGCACTCACCACAAATTCTCAATAGGATTGAGGTCTGGGCTCTGTGCGGGCCACTCCAGGACCTTGGTTTTGGTATCCTTCAGGAACTGTTGGACCAATTTCGATGTATGCTTTGGGTCATTGTCTTGTTGGAAGACCCAGCGTTGACCTAAGGCTAGACTACGAGCAGATTTCTGCATATTATCCCTCAAAATGTCAACATAATTTTCTTTTTTCATGATGCCATGCACCCGAACAAGGCTCCCTGTGCCTGAAGCTGCAAAACAGCCCCACAGCATGATGCTGCCACCACCATGTTTAACAGTGGGAACTGTGTTCTTAGAGTTGAAGGCCTCACCCTTTCTTCACCAAACATAAGCAACATCCATGTGCCCAAACAGTTCCAGTTTAGTCTCATCAGACCAAAGCACAGACTCCCAAAACTCATCTTTACCTTTCAAATGTTCACGGGCAAACCTCAGTCTAGCTGTGATGTGCCGCTGTTTGAGTAAAGGGGTTCTTCTGGGACGATGGCCCTGAAGCCCACCACGATGAAGAGCCCTCACAACTGTGTTCCTTGAAACATCAACTCCAGAAGAGGCCAGGTCAGCAACAATCATCTTGGCAGATGTCCGGGGCATCTTGCTGATATCTCTGACTATTTTCCTCTCCAGGGTTCTTGAAATCTTGCGCTTACGACCACGCCCAGGTTTGTTTCTTACAGAATTTGTCTCCTTGTACTTGGCAATGATGCAACGTACGGCGGTTGTAGACACTGTGAAACGCTTGGAAATGGCAGTATAACCTTCCCCCTTATCATGAGCCTCCACTATCTTCTTTCTGAGCTCAAGACTGATTTCCTTTGTCTTTGGCATGGTGAGTAAAAATAGTCTCTCCCAATAATGTGTTCAAGTGCCCTGTTCCTTGGAGTCCTTTAATGCTGATTGAATGCCCAGGTATTGTTAGGAAGCCAGTTGACTGCACAGGTGTGGTTTGAAAACTGATTGATTAATTTGGTGTGTTTTGAAAGCTGATTGATTAATTGGGTGTGTTTTGAAAGCAAATATTCACAAGGGGCTAATATTTTTGACCACCCCATTTTCACTATATTTGATTATAAAGCAAGCCTATAAATGTATTTTATATTTCAAAATGTACCAAAAGCTACTAAATAGCACTGGTGAATGTTTGATTATATCAAGTTTTATCAATGCTACAAAAATTGGAAAGATCTTTAGGAAAATGTTCCAAAATTCCTGGGGGGCTAATAATTTTGGCCTCAACTGTATATATATATATATATGCGCATACACACACACACACTATATATATATATATATATATATATATATATATATATATATATATATATATATATATATATATATATAAAAAAAATTGTCTTTATTTTGTCAGCAAAGGTAAAGGGTCTGAAATTCATTTTAAGGAATAAATCAGTTAACTACATTAAGCTTCATTGTTATGTACTTTAGAAAGAATAAATCAATAACAATAATCAATAACTCATTTCCTAGGAAATGATCTAGTATAAAATATAATGTTTTTGAACTGACTGTAATACTTTTTTGAACTATTGTTCAATCTTACATACTTTTTTTTTTAACAAATTAATGACTTTTTCCAAAAAAAAAATAAAAAAAAATAGATATTTATATAAAATTACACAAATATAATTTTTTAGAATTTTTTATAAAATGTTTATAAAGTTGTATTTACATAGACTACAAAGTAATAACATGTCACTTTCTAGAGAGCACTTATTTTATTTATTTGTTTATTTATTTATAATGTTGTTGATCTTTTGATCAGACAAGCCCTGGGTCGCCCTTCCCTCTCTTTAAACACGGTCTCGTCCAAACAAACCTCCTTACTCCCTACACTAGTGCACTACAAAGGCTACACAAATAACGGGCTCCTACACCCTCCCTAGTGCCCTAGGCCGAGTGTTAAACACGAGTCGAATTGGGACGCGTCCTCGAGTACAGCTTCCTGGTTTAAAACAAAAAAAGCTGTTTTTAAGAGACATAAATCTAACTAAAAGATGACATTTGTATATAAAGCATAACTCATAATAAAGAAATTACGCGTTTAAGAAGTATTTGTAATAGATAGGTATTAAAATGGCAGACTAGGGTTCGATTATGTTGTGTAAATGAAGCACAAATAAGATGTAACGTGTTTCTTACCTTAATTTCTAGCCCAGATGATATGAAAATGGAGAAATAAAGCAGATTTGTTGTGAAGTCTCTCGGTTTCACCCTTAAGGTTACGGCAACAACAATAACGTCTTCTGGTTTAAACGTTCAACAAAATAATTCAGTTGTTTTCAAAACGTAACGGTCGCAACGGACATCTTCTACTTTCTGTACGCACTTTTATAGAAAAATCCGTTGAGAAACTGCAGCTTTGTCGAAGTACAAGCGACATAAAACCCAGAGATAGTGTCGAGTTCGGCTGAAGCCTCATCCCCCTCCTGTCTAAACCGCTTTACAGACAAAAACAGGAGCTAAAACACTCCGTCGGTTGCTCACAGTCGCTTTTATCGACGCGACCTGATAAAAAAAAAAACCGCTCTAATTCCGCTTTTGGTTTGATATTTAACACAAATATACCCGCTCGGTATTTTAATCTCCTCTATGCGTCTCTAAATAACACACACAGTACAGAAATCCCGCCTACTTCGACACACGATACGTGATTGGCTGTCTTTTGTATCTGTTAAACGTACCCTTCAGTTCATTGGTCAGATATTCAACGTCTGGAAATTTTACATCGAATTGATTGGTCGAAAACAACCATTTGCATTTTTTTTTCCATTTGTTTGTGTTTTGTTTTTAATACGAATGTGACATTTTATATATATGTATAAATATATAAATATATTATACGTGTAATAGCTAAATATATGTAATATAGTAGTTGGTGTCGTGTAACAGTGTGCTTAGGTGAATACATTTACATATAAATTCACATATAAATACAGCAGTTCATGTAACATAATAGGGAATTTTTTTACACTATTTCCTATCATTGTTCCCAAGCATTTCTTTTCTTTTTTTAAAAATGCAGAGGAAAAATGATTTATTTAAAATATAAGCAATCACAATATTCACACACACACACACACACACCATTAACCATTCAACACACAATAAACATTTTTTTTTAAATAGCTGTTTTTGTAACAGTGTCTATAACACCATAACATTATTACTCTATACTAATGACTGCACTCAAGTGACGCAACTCTTAAACTCCTGAAATTTGCAGATGATACTACGCTCATCTGTCTCATCTGAGATCAGAATAAGAATCAGAATCAGAATCAGATTTATTGGCCAAGTCTGTTGACACACATGAGGGATTTGGTTCCAGCTTTTTGTGACTTTCAAAAAGTACAGACATAAATAAAACTATACTATACAAGACAAGATGGCGACAAGTCTGCATATCAGCAGGACGTGAAGCGGCTGGTGCTATGGTACAGTCAGAACAGCCTAGAGTTAAACACCCTCAAAACCATGGAGATGAATGTGGACTTTGGAAAAGACCCCTCAACACTACTCCCCCTAACAATATCCAATAGCCATGTGTCATCTGTGGAGACCTTCAAGTTTCTGTGCACTAGCATTTCCCAAGACCTGAAATGGGAGTGCAACATAAACTCCATCATCAAAAAGGCCCAGCAGTCACTGAATCTGTCCTGTCCACATCCATCACCATCTGGTTTGGTGCAGCAAAAAAACAGGACAGAAACAGACTGCAACGCTCAGTAAAAACAGCGGAAAAATAATTGGTGCCCCCTGCCCACTCCACAGGACTTGTACCATACAAGAACCAGAAACCGGGCAGGAAAAATCACTACTGAACCTTCGCACCCTGGACACAACCTCTTTCAGCTTCTCCCTTCTGGCAGACACTACAGAACTTTGTTTACCAAAACTACTAGACACAGGAACAGTTTATTTCCCCAGGCAATCACCCTGATTAACTAAGTACTGCATTATCAGGACTGTCAGTCATGTTAAGCCAGTAGTAATGTAAAAAGTCACCCAGATTCCTGACAAGTTGGTATATGTAAATATATAATTTCACTGTACTGTAATGTACATGAGACAACAATAACCCTTGGAGTAAAGAGGGTTAAGGGCCTTGCTCAAAAGCCCAAGTGTGGCAGTCATCTTCTGATCAGTAACCCAGAGTCTTAACCCTATAGCCACCACCTTGTCTCAAATCAAATCAAATTTTATTTGTCACATACACATACATAAATAGTACGACATGCAGGGAAAGCTTTTTACTTCTGTCTGGTATTCAAACATAGAAAGGATTGGAATTAAAGATAAAAATAAAACCAAAAGGAGTTAGATAAATAAAAAGTATAAACTATATAAAATATATGAACATATATGTGAAAGGATATTGGCAGTAAAAATTTTTTTTAAATTTTGTAATTGTCTTTAAAGTGTCCATGTGCATTATGGTGTGTATAAAGTGGCACTGTGCTGTGCAAGTCCAGAGTTAAAGTGACAGTTAAAGTGATTATTATCATCTGCTGATAATAATGAAGATGTGCAAGCAAGTAACACATGGATACATTTTTTTGTCTCTAAACTAACACCTAGAAAGGTGGCCAACAAAATACCAAGTACAACACTGATCAAAGCTGATCCCCTAAACCCATCCTTTACTGACCTCTTGTACAATGTACATCTACAAAATGACCTCCAGATCAGGGCCTGTTCCAGCCAGTTACTGTATATTAATGTGCTGGTGCACGTAATAGGTGGGCAATAAGAAGTTAGAAATCACGATGGTATGTTCTGTGTTTTTTTTTTTCTTTGCTAAAATAAAATAAAAATAAGATAAAACTTCGATTGGGTGTGCAAGACCCAGTTTCTAGTAGGTTTACGTGGGGAAAAAAAATAAAAAGAAAGTTAGTGTCTGTTAACCCTCTGTACTAAAACTCTATTTAATTCAAGTCACAGATCACAGGCTCATATTAATGAGGTCAATCTATTGTGTCATTTATTAATAACTAAACACTGTTACTAGTGTTAAATATCTGTGGTAAAAAAGGAATAAAACACTTCAGGACTTGCTGTTACAGGAAAATAACACACCACATGTCATAACTTCCAGTCTCTCTTCTCTGTCTTGTTTTAATCCACCTTTTTTGTTGTTGTTTTTTTTTTTAAATAAAAAATGTTTTTTATTCTTTTAACAAACACCTGTACTGAACTGGTCTTAATGAGGTATTAACGGGCATGTGGTAGCCTAGTGGTTAAGGTGTTGGACTACTGATCAGAAGGTCATGAGTTCGAATCCTAATTCCACCAAGCTCCCACTGTTGGGCCCCCGAGAAAGGCCCTTAACCCTCAGTTGTATAAAGATGAGATAATGTAAGTCGCTCTGGATAAGGGTGTCTGCCAATTGCTGGAAATGTAAATGTTTTGTGGTTTGTGGTTAAGGGTTTGGACTACTGATCGGAAGGTCATGAGTTTGAATCCCAATTCCACCAAGCTACCACTGTTGCGCCCCTGAGCAAAGCCCTTAATCCTCATTTGTATAAAGATGACATAATGTAAGTAACTCTGGATAATGGCGTCTGCCAAATGCTGGAAATGTAAATGATCAGAAGGTCATGAGTTCAAATCCCAAGTCCACCAAGCTTCCACTGTTGTGCCCCTGAGCAAGGCCCTTAAT
>NC_083466.1:27337025-27357025 GCF_030014155.1 Tachysurus vachellii | reverse complement strand
GCCTCCATGCTTGCAAAACGTGCCAAAAACTACTTTTAAACAGGAAATGACGGAATTTTACTGTACATATTTACAGCGGGTCTATTCGGACGGGATTAGTATTACCTGAGGTCATTTTTCCAGACCTTTTTACAGAAGGTAAAAGTCGCCGTAATCTTTACTGACATTGTCCGTAATGATTACCGAGATGGCACATTCGGACGGGACTAAAATCACAGAGAAGCTCTGGTAATAATTACTTTACCCCCACGTCCCCACGTAAAACTAATCACTTCCGAATAGGGCTTAAGAAAAGATCCATTGGTCTGTTATGATTGAGACAGGTTGGTTATGAACCTGAGACAATATCTTTTTGTTATGACAATGAGAGAGTACCTGTATCTGTTGCTCTAAAGTCTCAGTGAGGATCTGTTCATTCTGGTGGTTATGACTCTGACATTCTGTTCTTTATAATTCTGAGAGAGAATCTGTTATTTATGACTGAGCAAGGATCCATTGGTTCAGTCTGAGAGAGTGTCTGTTGGTTATAAGTCTGAGCCTGTCTGAATCTGACCTTTATCCATCTGAGAGAAAATCTGTTAGAGATGCGTTTACTGGAATCTGTCAGTTAAGAGCCTGAAGCCAGACCTTTCTGTTATGAATCTTAGACTGGATCTATCGTTGACAAGTCTTGGTTGGTTAGTTTACATTTACATTTACTGCATTTGCCAGACACCCTTATCCAGTGGGACATACAAAAATGCTTTAAAGTCTCCATCAATGAATACATCAAGACTGGTTCACTAGTTAAGATATGACCCTGAGGGAGAATGCTCTGTTGCAGTATATGAAATCTGTTGCTTATGAGTGTGAGAGAAGATCTATTGGTTATGTAACTGAGAGAGGGTCTGTGGATTAGAGCTCAGAGATAAAACATGTTTGTCATGACTATGAGAGGATACGCTGGGTGCATCTTGTAGGATCTGTTGGTTAAATGAGAACCTGTTTGTTATGAATCTGAGAGAGGATCTGTTGGTTATAAGATGATCTGTTGGTTATAAATCTGACAGGATTTGTTGGATGAGTGTATTGATTTGGAACATATAAGACTAAACAGTCTATAGCAGTGAGGAGATTGTGAATGTTTATATGCTCAGACTGGATTCAGATGTGGAATTTGTTGTGACTCCTGGATCAGCAGTGGATTCAGATGTAACATTCGGTTTTTGTTGCATTTATGTCCTCCTACATATGTCAACTTTGTCATGTTTATTATACTGTACCTTTCTCTAAGGTGTTTTCTGCTTCGTTCGAATGCATGTTCGCTAAATAGCCATCATCCTGGCTTCCTAGCCTTCAGAACAGTTGCTATGGCTACCTCCAGCAAGGGGAGTTTCTGAAAGCTGCCTTTCTGCTCAAACGGTGGAAAGCAGCTCAGCAGCACACTTACCATGAATCATCACACTGACCTCAAGAATTTGCCTACCGTTACTATGGTGAATAAATCGATCATTACAAATCAGTTCATTTAGAATGACTCAGGACAGATGTGCAGTCAATTATTCACAGTATCAACTCTTCAAAGCAGAGACGTCAAAACGACCGAGATTTGTGTTTTCCTTTTTTGAACACAGCAAGTTCCTTCTTCCAAGACAATGATGAGTAAAATATCATTCATTCATTCATTCATTCATTCATTTTCTACCGCATATCCGAACTACCTCGGGTCACAGGGAGCCTGTGCCTATCTCAGGTGTCATCGGGCATCAAGGCAGGATACACTCTGGACAGAGTGCCAACCCATCACAGGGCACACACACTTATTCACTCACGCAATCACACACTACGGACAATTTGAGTAAAATATCAGCTAGCAGTAATTAATTATTTGCTACAGAGTTAGGTTTATTACAGAGAATAAATAAATGTTTTTGTTTCAGTGGGTTTGTTTGTGGAAAAATGGTGTACACTTTTTATAAATAATAAGTATTTTTTAAATAAGTGTTTTTATGAACAAACAGGAGGTGTACAGATAGGACATGCTTATTACTCAGGTGTGTTCAACTGAGACAAAGCGAGACAGCACAGCTGCACCATGGCCAAGGCTATGTGTGTGTGCACATTGCCAGTCATAGCTGACAGAGACTGAACAGAGACCCAGAGAAAGTGGGGGAGGATCTGACATGTTAAATCAGATGAAATTAGGCATGCTGAGAATCCAGAGTAAGAGTTGAGCGATAGCAATGGATCATGCTGTAGATGTGATTATCAGGTATTTGTCAGTGGACGAGGATGTGTGAACCTTTACCTTTTCTGTCTGGTGTTCAGTTTAATCTCGTCTTGTGGGAGATTCAGAGCCAATCCTGGAAACACTGTGCATGAAGTGCGAATACAACATGAACAGGCCTTGTCTAGCACAGGACATATAGCCTGCATACACACACACACAAACACCACCTAGGGATAATGTAATATAGACAATCCATATTTTTGTGTGAAAACTGGAGAATTCAAGTGGAGGAATCCCATGCAGACACAAGGAGAACATTCAAAGTTCTACACAAAACAGTAGCACAAGCTCAGGATTGTTCCAGCGACTGGTGAACTGGGAGGCAGAATTGCTATGTGCTTGAAAACAAAATGTATTCTCTTTATTACCTTCTTACAGCTTCCATGGTGAACAAATTAAGTACTAACTAACCATTAAAGACCGAAGTTTGTCCTTGTAATTGATAGCTTGTAAATCCTTATTCAAACCCAGCAGTGTGTTAAAAAGAACAGAACACACATGGTGCATAAGATAAACATAAACATTTGTCTCAGGAAACTGTATTGTATTGATTTGCTGTAAACCTCTGGACATAGCATTTTGGACATAACATTACTTAGGTATGCGCTCCATTAGCATTGAAGTAAGAAGCAAAATGTGGAATAAAATTTTACATCTGAATTTGTAGAGGTCGCTAGAAGCTCTGAGCTTTTTGGTGTGCATGTCAGAGAAGAACTCAGCTGAATCCTGAACATCACTTACCTTCCACGAGCATCTTCATTCCCCGAGGAAGAACCTGAGGAGCAAATCTTTCATTCTTATTCATAACTTCAGCTGGGAATCTGAATGAAAAGCTAAAAAAAATCATAATAGATTTGAATTAAGAGGAACTAGACATGTTAGAAAGCTATTCATTTAAGTAGTTTTGCTGGAGTATAACCACATGGCTGTGAATATGACTGTGTTTTTCGAATACAATATGAGCAAATGTTTTGTTTACTTTTACTCTGCTAGCAGAAATACATCCTGAAGGAGCCACTCTCATTTTACGGCAAGTTGTTGCTCACATTGATTTGTACATTTCTGTTAAAGTTGCATCCAGTTAAACAGCTGTCGCTTTTTTATCTCCATCTGAGAGTTTATATTTTTACGTCAAAGGTTCCTTTAAAATATCGCTTGCCATGTCCACTAATGATGTCACTAAGACTACTGTAGGAATGGTGTCAAACTAGAAAGTGGATTTTTATGTGTTGAACAAGCGGAGTGATATACACACACAGAATGTCTCAGTGTAGTGACAGGAAATATAAGCACTCATGGAAGGCTGCTCAACCAATCAGATTAACGGACCATAAATAAGTACTATTTAAAAGCAGTGCAACAATGGAGACTTTGACAGGAACCAAAAAAAAACAAAAAACAAAAGCATGTGATGGTGCAATGATTTGTTCGATTGAAGCTCCTATTGTGGTATTGTACTAAAAATGTTTTTGTTATCATTCGTTCATTCATTCATTTTCTACTGCTTATCCGAACTACCTCGGGTCACGGGGAACCTGTGCCTATCTCAGGTGTCATCGGGCATCAAGGCAGGATACACCCTGGATGGAGTGCCAACCCATCACAGGGTACACACACACTCTCTCATTCACTCACGCAATCACACACTACGGACAATTCTCCAGAGATGCCAATCAACCTACCATGCATGTCTTTGGACCGGGGGAGGAAACCGGAGTACCCGGAGGAAACCCCCAAGGCACGGGGAGAACATGCAAACTCCACACACACAAGGCGGAGGCGGGAATCGAACCCCCAACCCGAGGTGTGAGGCGAACGTGCTAACCACTAAGCCACCGTGCCTCCCTTGTTATCATTTCACAAAAAAAAAAAAAAACTCTTAAACAAACAAATGAATAACTCTAAAATGACTATGATGCATAGAGTAGGAGTAAGACCTAAGACTGAAAAAAAAAAACCCCACACAGTAAAATTTCACTTCTGTTTTTTTTTTCCAAGCTCACACTGGGTATCTTTTCTGATTTCTGTAATTGCCTTTGCATGGCTTTGTCATTTATATGCATGAGAGTGTATGGTTTGAGAGCATGTCTGCATCATTACCATCGAGTACCGCTGTTTCTTTGGGATCTGAGTCAAAAGCCAACCATGTGTCCAGGTCAAAGTTCATCCCTTATTCATCAATAATGATTTCACAGCTGGTGTTAGAGCCTTGGATTATTCATATGGACGATTCGGAAATCTGGAGCTGGAGATTGGCTTTTTCCATTCTTATTTAGATGTGATTATTGACCAACTGTTTAGAAACAGTCCATCGCTATCAGAAACCCAGGAATTCATTATTTTCTTTCATTTGCCAGGAAGCTGTTGGCTGGATTTTCCGAATCGTTCAGCACTGGCAGCTTGCTTTGTTTATGCTGTCATTTTTCATGTGATCACAACTGACGACAATTCACTGCCAGCTGGTAAAGGATGTGTGAAGGTTGTTGTGTAGCTGCTGTGTGTGTTTGCTGTCCTCAGAGGCGGGTTAATACAAGTTAACAGTTTTTTTTTATTTGGAAATGACTGAATCTTTAAGCTTTTTTATGTTTGACAAAATGTTAATAAAAGTGTCTAAAATGTCTGAAATAGTCATTATTTTCACTTCTCTGCTTCAGTGGATGATAATTAGACAGACAACCTTGTTTTTTTTTCATGTTTAACATAATAAATTAATATGGGATAATAAGTATTTTGCATCAGAGCAGCTAAACTCTTTTAACTTCTGTCTTCTTTAAAACATGAGATGTTACGTTAACGATGAGAAAAATCACTTAAAAAATAATATTATATATATTTCTGTGAGGGCTCTTTCCTCGCGCTCACATCTATTGTGAGCCTCATAAGGATAAAATCCTTACTGAAGATGAATAAAATGAACAAATGTTTTGGAGCAAAATTTGTCTATTTTTTTTTTTACATTTATTTATTTATATGTTCGTCATTAGATGTTTTTCAAGCAAACATTAAATTAATTAAATTAAAACATTAAACTTTAAATTAGTTTAGGAAAAAAAACTGGGGAAGTTACTTGTAATTCACTGAGTTGATTATTTTCCTGTAAGAGCACATCCTGGTTTTCATCTTATACCACACAAATTTAAAGCTGATACCATTTTATTTTCTTCTTTTTTTTTTTTTATGACCAGTTGATATTCAAGCCTCATATTGATCACATTGTTTGTAAAACCCCAACCTCAAACTCAACCCCAAACTCCAACCCTAAACTCAACAACCAAAATCTCAAACTCAACCCCAAACTCAACCCCAAACTCCAACCCTAAACTCAACACCAAAATCCCAAACTCAACCCCAAACTCAACCCCAAACTCCAACCTTAAACTCAGCCCCAAACCCCAAACTCAACCCCAAACTCAACCCCAAACCCCAAACTCAACCCCAAAATCCCAACGTCAACACTAACCTCACTCCATAACTTCAACATCAACTCCATCCCCAAAACCCCAAACACATCCCCAACCCTAACTTCTAAACCCCAACAATAAATCCAACACTAACTTAACGACAAAACCCCAAACACATCACCAACCCCAAAACCCCAGTCCATATCCGCAACCCCAAAACCTTAAACACCTACCCTAACCACAACCCCCAACCGCAATCTCAATTTCAAAACCACAACCATAACCTTAGCCCCAAAACACCAACCCCAAACCACATCCCCAATCCTAAAACTACAAACCATTTCTCAACCCAAAAACACTAACCACCAACCAACACCATCACCAACCCTAACCCCAACACCAAACACCAACATCACCCTAAGTCTCAACCCCAAAACACCAAACCCAAATCCCCAATCCCTCCTACATTTCATTTACTCACCATAGCAGTATAATTGGAAATTGCCTTTTTTTTAAAAATCTGTTACACGTGTCCCCTCAACAAAGCATGACACACTGCAAAATAACACCAGCTCCAATGATTGTTTTTTAAAATATCTTCAGCTCAGTGAACACCAATTCATGAGGAAAATCAAAAGAGCATTTACAAATGTGCAAAGCTTAACATTTTATTTATTTTTCAATACATTGATCTATGGCTATGCTGAATCAATTTGCTGTGACAGTTCACACTGCTATGACCTGACACTGTGCATCTGATGTATATTTTTGTGATTTATAAGCTTGAAGAACACACTCGAGTGAGACTGACAGGCAGTGTTGGGGTGCAGATAAAATCTGCTGGCTACAATAAACAGTGTGTGTGTGTGTGTGTGTATGTGTGTGTGTGTGTGTGTGTGCGTCTGTGGCCAGGGACAGCAGACAAAAGGATTCATAAGGGACCATGTGGGGAAACTCCTGTAGCAGTCAATACATTGTGAGCCACATGGCAATCAACATGACTGTATTTCTGCGTAAAAATAAAATATTAAAAGAAGCCTAAACATATGAATATAGTGAATATATAACATATAAAACATGAACATATATAAATATACAAAAAGGGACACAAAAGTTCCCAAAAATCAAATGATCTGGCTAGATCTCGCTCTTTGCGACGGTTTCTTGTGGTCCCAGAAATAAAAGAGTCACTGTGTGAGTGTGTGTGTGTGCGTGTGTGTGTGTGTGTGTGTGTGTGTGTGCTTTGTTGTGACTTTTTTCCGGAGATGCCTAAGCACTTCACTAAAAATTGAATGATTAACCTGTCTGTCCAGAGGGAACATACTCTCCATAAAAAAGTCTGATAATATGAAAATCATCAGCCATTATTATTGACCTGAGGTGCGATTTGACCTAATCTGCTGTTTTTATTCAACACATATTCATAGAAAATTATACTAAGCACTAAATTTTATATACATTATTTGCTCTTTAAAATCTGCCATGTAGATTGAAGAACAAAAATCAGCAAATCGGCAAAACCTTAGGACAAAGCAACACAAACCTCATACGCATCCACAAGGTATGATGTCACTCGGGAGATCGTCTCAGCAGACTGCATGCGTGTACTACAGTACCTAGCGGATAGGTCTAGGTCTATTGTGTGCCACATTTAAATTCCGAGAGTTTACAGTAATGCCTGTTCTGTGTAAAGTTGAAAAATAATAAAAAAAAAAACATAAACCTGGTTGTATTTCTGTATAAACATGAAATAGTGTTAAATGTTAGTTATAAGCTTGTTTTTAAATTTCCAAAGATCAGAAAAGATCAAAACATTTTATTTATTTATAGCTACATTTCTTCTGTGAAACAAGTTAGCTCTCACTTACGTTATCACAGCTAAAAATAATGGTTTTATCAGTAGCCTTTCTTATTTTAAACTTAAAAAGAACTATTTTGTCCCATTGTTTGCCTGTTACAAGTGACTGAAACTGGAGACTCCTTTCATAAATGGTAAGAAACATCTTCTGAACATCTACAGAGAATGTTACCATAGCAACAAATATACGTGTTTTTTAATCTGTATATGGAACATCTGTCACACAAAACACTTTAATATTAGCCTTCGATTACTATTAAAAGTACTAATGGACAAATGGTACCTGCAAAGTAACAGAGAAGAAGACAATAAAGTTCTCATGTCATATTTCATGTGATATTTGATTCAAATTAAAATTAATTTCACCTATACAACCAAACACGGTACGACATGTAGTGAAATACTTTTCCTCTGTCAGTGTAATAAATATAAAATCAATAAAAATAAAAAGATTAAAAAAGATAAAAAATAAAAAATTATAATAGATATAATAGATAAAAAATCTAATAATGGAATTTTAATAATTTGATATACAGATGGAAAAAGAATATGGAGAAAATATAAGGAAAAATATTAGAATGTATTTACGAGGATGTAGATCTAGTGCTTGGATTATGCACAAAACAAACTCAATGTCAATGTGTCTGAATTTGTACAAATGATCGGTTTAAACTGGAACATCATACATTTCACATCTGTTTTGATGTAATCTGTATCAGGACAGGATACGAGGCACGAGTCCAGCAGGATAATCCACTGAAATGAAGAAAAATCTCCCTAATCAGATTAAATCAGTTAAACATCAGAAGAAAGCCACTGAGAAAATCAGGACATGTTCTGCTATTTTATAGATTTTATTAATGCTTTAAATCTAATATATGCACATAGGATGTTGTGAAGGTTTCAGATTAAAATCTCTGTTAAAATGTCTTTTATCTTCATTTTACATATGTCTGTAATATCAGAGTTGCACTCCGGTCAAGAAATCAATCACAATCAACTTCAGACATTTTGATCAATTGAATGTGAAAAGCAATTTGTGCCCCATTTTTTTTATTTGAAATGCTTTTGAGATGTTAAATCAGCAGCTTTATAAATGTACAGCCAGATCAACATTCACACGTCATTATGAGAATAGTGTGTTACGAAGGACACTTAATCCCTTTCTCTTATTAATTTCTGAATGTAGGATAAGCCTCGTGTGTGTAGCCATAGCATCTCTCCAGTGTTACTCTCTACGCATTTCAATTCTTCCTCATATCCCCGCCCTATAGACTCATTTCACCGCCCCTTTTTATGGGAGACTAAAAAGGTCATAACAAATCAAAATATGTCTTGTCCAATGATAATGTGGAAAAAAAATTGCCACCACTAGACATATAGCCATAGAAAACGTGTCAAACTGCTGCAATGGGATGTATAAAAATGGCATTTACACAACGCTAAAAAAAGGTGTCAAACGCTTCAACGTGATGTGTAATAACGTTAAATTGACACTGCCAAGTGTCCTGTTAAATACGTCAACTTGATGTGCAAAGATCGTCTCAACTAGACACATAAATATCCTGAAAAGCTGATAAGATCCTGGAATAAATAGGTACATGTTATTAAAGCTGTTAGTATATCTGGGTGTGATGGAAAAGCCTTTCTGGTACACTAAAATGAATGATCTAATCACAACTTAATTATATCTTAATAATAGAATTCATAATATTGGGCTTATTTTCCAATGGATGGATGATTTTCATTGTGTCTTATTTTTGAATTTTGTATTATTTTTGTGTTTGGGGAAATAGTCTAGCAAACAGTCATTAATTTATATGTAATTCATTCATATGTACTGTATATTCAATAAAGATGCCATAAGTACACAGCATATAGCTGCATATTTGTGTTACGATATACCATATAATATGATACTTATTTACCCCAACATGGTGTTTGATGTCATGTTTTCTGTTTTGTTATTAGGTTTTGTAATTAGTGCTGGACAAAAAAGCTTCCATTTTTTTAACTAACTGAAGCTCCTTGGTTAATTCTCTCATGCAGCATTTCAAGAGTGATTATATTTCCTAAAACAACACTGAGATGTTTAACTGTGTGTATCACTCTGCTTGACTGTGTTCTTTAAGTTAGAAGCTGTTTGTACAGTAGTGTTAGTGACATCAGCCAAGGGCATGGCAAAGAATATTTTACAGGAATAAAACTTTTTATTTTTTTATTTTTTTTAATTTTTTTATTTTTATAAAATATGAAAGTGTGTTAGCCGAAGATGAAAAGAAGAAGAATAAGAAGAAGGGACACCAATTTTACCAGAAGCACCTTTAACTGGATTGTACAAATCAACGTCTGAAATGTCACATTGACAAAATAATGTTGGTGTTTTTTTGTTTATGGAATTATTATATATGCAATATTACATGACAAACTAAATATAAGCATGGCTGCGATTAGCTACAGCCATGTCGCTATTAAGTATAACCGCTATCTTGCATATGCCTAAATAGAGTGGGGTTACTGGTTGGAGTTTTCAGTAGATCTTCAGCTAGGCTTTATTTCACTTCATTATAAATATTAAACAGTCAATCATGTTTTTAAACCAAGCAAACGAATTGTTAGAAATGCAAATTCAGCGATCATCAAATACCTTACTTCGAAATCGAGAAAAGGAAAACAGATTAAACTTGTGATTCGAAGAAATCAAAGTGTGCTTTTTATATGCATTGAGAGTGAATCTAGGGTTAGTGGCACATAAGGTACTAACGCTTTGTTTTATTTTAGTGACGCTTTATTTCGCTAGACATATTTTGTAGTGTTTATGAGACGTATGGCCTTCCATAGATAACGCCTCGTTATCGCATCAAACCGCTGCAGCGTTGCCAAGAGACGCTGTGAGCCGCGCGTGCCGGTTTTTCAAACCTTCAGTCTAAAGGAAGGCGCTAACTGTCACTAAGCCACTTTAGCAACAGAGCGCGAGGTGAAGATGTACATACAATTTCTCTCGAAAATGTAAATAAACAAAGATAATATTCTGGTTTATCGGAGAGATATGGACGGATTATGGAATTAACTTTCAAATGAATCCAAAGGATGAGTTAATAAACGGAAAACGGAGTTATTTTTTGGGAAGGAAAAGTCCCAGATGCTGAGGTGAGTAAGCTACAGGTATGGTATTACCTCAGAAAAACAAAAGACATCTGCAGGGGTTTCTTCAGTTTGTTTCTGGTTCTGTTCATACCATAGGTTTTCTATCATGTCACGCTTGATATTAAAGTTTTATAACCGAGGAACCTATCTGATAAAGAGATCAGAACTGCTTTAATGTTGTTTTATAACGTCGTTTTCTTCCTATCAACTCTTTGATTAAGGGCATGATAGGATAGAAATGGTGAAAGATCTCTTGTCAGGTCTTTACAGTGTTACAAAATGCTTTGGAAACACATCAGACAGACGGATTGGATGTTGTCCAACAGCTTTAAATCAGAAATCATGTGATCTCAGATGGTCCATTTTAATCTGAAGACCAAAAAATAAACCGAGATGCTCGTTGATAGAGCCGGGTCTGACCGGTGCTGGATAGAGTATACGTTCCTTAACATGTTCCTTAAAGAACATACAGAGATGGCAGATCATTACAGGTGTTGTGTACATTGGCATGGACTAATCACATAAAACTTGGTTTGGAAAATATCAGAGTCTTGGTGTATCCAGAGTCAATGGGAAGACTCGTGTGAGGCTGGAAAATCAGAGGGCATCTTTCACACACACACACCCACACACACACACACACACACACACACACACAGACACACAGACACACGCAAACAATAAGGGGGGAAAGTTAGGACGATTCTAAGGGCCCACGCACTTTTGGGGCCCCCAGAGTCTTGTATGTTTGGTGCGAAATTGGTGTGGTATGGGGCCCAGTCTCATTTTCTTTCATAGGGCCCAAAATTGCTAGTGGTGCCCCTGATTCCAGCTACTAGGAGACTGTAGAAAAGCAGTAAAGCTGGAGGAATCCCATGAAAAGAACATGCCCAGATACTCTACACAGTCAGTCACCCAAGTTTCAGAAGGAATCATACAGCAATAAGATGGTGTTATAATTACAATATACAGCCAAATGTATGTAGACACCTGACCATCACATGCATATATAGTTCCTCCATAATCTGTTGCTAGCATAGAATTTTCTAGAATGTCTTTGCATGCTGTAGCATTTCAATCTCCCTTCACTGGAACTAAGAGGTCCCAATCTGTTTTAGTATGACAATGCACCTGTGCACAAATCAGGCTCCATGAAGACATGGTTTGCCAAAGTTGTTGCGGAAGAAGTCGAGAGTTCATACAGATGAGCTGAAACACCAGCTGCATCCCAGACCTCCTAATCTGACATTTGTACCAGATCTCATTAACGCTCAAATCCCAACAGCCACACTCCAAATCGAGTGGAAAGCCTTCCCACAAGAGCGGAGCTCATTGTAACGGCAAAGACAAAAAAAATGGAAATTTGATGTTCAAGAAGCACATATTGGTGTGACGGTCAGGTGCACAATAGTGTAGGCTATATCATGTATAACAAACCCAATTTCAGGCCAGTATCTGCTTACTACTGATATTCAACACCAATCCATTACCCTAATGTTTGATGAGCAAAAATGGAGCGAATTGTTTTGTCATTTCATCACATCCTGTCATGTACAACCTCAAATTAAATGTCTGTAGAGACATTATGAAGAACAGCAAAAAGAAATATAATAACACACCTACAACAGTTTACATGTAAGTGTGTGAATTTTACAATGTTGTCATGTGATGGCCGGCTATATCAGTTCACGTTTATTTTTACACTTATCCCCGTCCTGTAACGAGCTCAATCTCAGATGCTTCTTTAGCCTGAAATCGACTACAATATATCCAGTATCAAGTTCTTGCTCTAATAACCTACTAATTTGATTGATCTGAATTAAAATGAGATATTTTTATTCAGCAATAATATGAACATAAAATGTGCAAGGAGGTGCCTGAGGTGCAGAGTCACATAAATTAAAACAAGACGGTGCAATTACAGCACAGAAAAAAAACTTGCAGTGAATAATATATGCCGTGTACATGATATACAATACATAATAATGCTACAGTAACAGTACGCTGTCTCACCGATGCTAAGCTCATGCAGGTTTGGAGACATTTTACACCTCGGTATAACTTTAAACGTCACGTCACAGCTCCTGTTTAAACATTGTTATTGTGGTGGTACAGTAGCTTAGAAGATGTTCAAATTCCAAAGCTGTTGATCAGAAAATGTTCAAAGCTGGAGATCAGATGGTTGTGAACCGAGGTCCCAGAACTGCAATGTAGCCGCTGTCGCCTCAAAACTCATCTGCATGCTAGGATTGTCCTCTTTGAGGAAAACATCTGGCCAGTGAATGTTTTAACTGGTGCTGAATTCTCAATTCTGATGCAGATGTGTGCCACATCACATACTCATAAATTACATCATGCCATTTTGTAGTATAAACAGTGTGAGTATGGTGTTCACTCTGAAAATTTCAAGAAGAAGTACTACAAGGATGCACTTATTCAATTATCTAGAAAAAAATGTGGAATATTTTACACATAGTGCACTCAATGCTCGCAGCTTTGCTTATGGAGCAGAAGAGCAGTCTTTGACATCTAGCGTCAGAGCTTTGTAACGGTCGGAGATGTTCAGGACAGAGGACTTTACGTGATGCAGTTTCTCAGTAATATGACAAGCTGTGTTTTTTTTTTTGTTGTATTAAATTCAAGAGATGGGGGGGTCACGGTGGCTTAGTGGTTAGCACGTTCGCCTCACACCTCCAGGGTCGGGGTTCGATTCCCGCCTCCACCTTGTGTGTGTGGAGTTTGCATGTTCTCCCCGTGCCTCGGGGGTTTCCTCCGGGTACTCCGGTTTCCTCCCCCGGTCCAAAGACATGCATGGTAGGTTGATTGGCATCTCTGGAAAAATTGTCTGTAGTGTGTGTGATTGCGTGAGTGAATGAGAGTGTGTGTGTGTGTGTGAGTGTGTGAGTGAATGAGAGTGTGTGTGTGTGCCCTGCGATGGGTTGGCACTCCGTCCAGGGTGTATCCCGCCTTGATGCCCGATGACGCCTGAGATAGGCACAGGCTCCCCGTGACCCGAGGTAGTTCGGATAAGCGGTAGAAGATGAATGAATGAATGAATGAAATTCAAGAGATTCTATTAAGAGACCAACCGTTTACAGCTGCTGAAACGTGAGCGCAAACAGGAACTAGCGAGTGTACAACAATATTAAATGTAAGAACAGACAAATAAAAAAGTATGACGTTTTCTAGAATAAATTTTAAAAAAATGTAATCTTTCGAAAATTGCTGTGATTAAAATGAAATTGCTTTCTAAGGGACATGCAGCTCTATGAATATAATCAACTTCAGGGTGGTAAGAGTAACTCGGCTTCATCGCACCACCGTGTCTTCCTGTTTCAGCACAGCCCGGAGTGTTTTAATCTCTACATATCACTCGCCCTTGCCTGTGACTGATGTGACTCCAGTAACAAAAGGATGACACACTTAATCAGCTCCATCGCCATGCTCTATTGAATAAATGACACACTGACGCTATTGCAGATAGAGCTGAAGACTGAGGGAAAGTTGAACTGACAAATACGGGCTTTGGAGAGCGATTTGAAATGAAGGTAGGAGGAACATTGCTTTCAGAGGATTTTAGATGATAATTACTTCCTCTGTTCATTTTTATGGAGCACTCCTAGGAATTTATATTCATTTGACTTTCAATTTAAAAAGCTTAAAAATAAATACATAAGCAATTTAAATTGAAATAACTTTCATCCTTAAAAGTAGCTATATGTGTTTGTTGAACATTTAATAATTCAGTTCGCTTTTCAATTCAAATTTATTTGTATAGAGCTTTTAACAATGGACAATTTCTTAAAGCAGCTTTACAGAACATAAAAAATATAGTACAAAATATTATACAAAGGTTAATATTGTATTATAAAATTTCAAGATTAATATTAGACATAATTAAATGTGTTTGTGTTTATCCCTGGGGGGCCATGGTGGCTTAGTGGTTAGCACGTTCGCCTCACACCTCCAGGGCTGGGGGTTCGATTCCCGCCTCCGCCTTGTGTGTGTGGAGTTTGCATGTTCTCCCCGTGCCTCTGGGGTTTCCTCCGGGTACTCCGGGTTTCCTCCCCCGGTCCAAAGACATGCATGGTAGGTTGATTGGCATCTCTGGAAAATTGTCCCTAGTGTGTGAGTGCGTGAGTGAATGAGAGTGTGTGTGTGCCCTGCGATGGGTTGGCACTCCGTCCAGGGTGTATCCTGCCTTGATGCCCGATGACGCCTGAGATGGGCACAGGCTCCCCGTGACCCGAGGTAGTTTGGATAAGCGGTAGAAAATGAGTGGGTGAGTGAGTGTGTTTATCCCTAATGAACAAGTCTGAAATGACTGAGGTGAGGAGTTTTTCAGAGGAGCCCTTAGATGGAAGAGGAAGAAACCTTGAGAGGAACCAGACTCAAAAGTGAACCTCATCCTCATTTGGGTGACGCTGGAGGGTGTGATTATAAACCTTTTATTAGAAAATTTTTATTCACCTATGAAAGCATTAGTGAGATCAGACACTGAGGTTGCCTGAGGAGGTCTGGGGTGCATTTTATATTACAGTTCATCGCATTGGGGATCTCAAGATCTCAACTTCCACTCCAGCCTCAATACATCCTGTTTTCATGGAGCTCTGTGCTTTGTACAAAGAGGCATTGTCATGCTGGAGCAGGTTTGAGCCTTCTAATGCCAGTGAAGGGGAATTAATAACACTAGCACACAGAGATATTACAGTAAAACTTTGTGCTTAATGTTAAGATCAGGGGTGCACATACACCCTATATATAGTGTAAGTTTGAAGAAAGCCTGTATTGAAGAACAGCTGATATGTTCAATATTTTAGCTTTTCTTTAACGAATTAAAAGCAAACTATAAATGTAGTAAGAGTCTCTCCACCAGAAGTCCAACCTCAGTCTTACTGATGATATTAAGGGAAATAAATTTGTGTATTTAGATTTTTCTGCACTTGCTACTATACAATTTCCTCAGCAGTTCAATCAGAACAGTTAAACATAAACCTAACTGGGAAATTAAAACAGGATTTTCACCTCTTATCACAGCTTTATAGAGCACGGTTGATATTTGCATTGAGTTCCCCATAGGCAATTATCATGAAATTACATTTTTTTTACCAGAACCTGTGGAGAAACGCCCCTACTTACTAAGCTATTCTGTCTGGAAGATAAATGGAGTCTGCATAATGTGAAGACAAAGAAATCCCAAGTTGGAATAGAAAGAGACGGCATCAGATTTGTTTTCTTTTTCAGTCCAAATCAACCAATTAAGAATGGCTTTAGAAGTAGCATCTTCTGTGAACCAGTCCAAGTATGTAGTGTACTTCATTTCCTTATTGCAATCTCTTTGATTTTTGCATCAAAGATTAGGTTTGTGGAAGCGATAAACTCAAGAGTGCCTCATGAACGGAAATCCACTTTCCCAACCATACGGCGGAGAAGAGCTAGTGCGCGTTGTGCATTAATTCTCCTTTTCCCCCCAAGGCTTCTCAGAAATGGCACAGGATTCAGAAAACTTGGCTCACAACGTCTGGCACTGGATCGAGGCTCTGCAGCACAGAGGGACCATCAAATACGACACTCTTACCTGTGAGCTATTCTAATTCAGGAACATAAACTCGCCACTCCACTTAGATCTTCAGAAACGTCACAACAGTGGCTGGACAGGCCGGACTAATGAATCATTAAAGACGCCACTTGGCCGAGAGACTGACAAGCTGCCATATCGCTGCCTTTTGGGCTTTTGTAATTCTGGTGCAATATGAGAGAGAAAAGTGAGAAGAGCTCAGCTCAGTGTAGTTTGCTTTGACTTTGGCAGCTGTCTGCTTTGTTCATCACAAGGTCAGATGCGAAGATGGATTTGACTTGATAATTGCACATCCTGAAGTTTTTTATTCTTCTTATACCGCAGCGATTGACTAAATATTCCATGAAGGTCGTACGCTTTATCCATTTAGAGTTAAGTCAGTTACAGATTTCAGTAACGTAGTGGCGAACCGATTATTATTGCAGAGTAAAAGGTTTGCTGATACACAAAATAGTGGGACAAATTTTAGTTTTTGTCAGGGTTAATTCTACAATTAATCATACAGTTTGTCTCACGTGACCGGAACCTGTAGGGATAAAGCAGAATAGCCGCACAGCTTGAATGAAGAGTTACGGCCTTCAGAATGATCTAATTTCTTTCATCTAACAGCTTTCACTTTATAGGCTGCATTAAGTGTAGAGTCGATTAAAACTTATGATTCTCATCCATTTGTGGACTCCAAATTGGCTGCCTCAGTATCTTACATAAGCACCATTACACTTCTCTGTACGTCATAAAATTAACGGTCCGCATTCATTAAATATCTCAAGGTAATAGCTACGAGTTTGATTCGGCCGTTCAGAGCCTGTACCGCTTTTTTCTTATGAGTATGTAAAGACTGAACTGCTTTCTGTTCTGGCGTTTGCAACGCAAGTCCCATTGATCAAGCCGTTGCTATGGAAACAATAACGTATTACGATGACCTTGAGTGCAGAACACCTTCCGACCAAAAAGAATCCAGGAGTTAGCTCCTGCATGGTGTAAATATATTAAGTGTAAAATACTTTATCTGGGATCTAGTCCATTATTTCTTAACCATAATGTTTTGTATCTACAACAATAATAATCTTTGTTGTGATGTAAGTGACATGGTGTGCATAGTGAATAACAGCATTTAAGATCTTTTTTTTTGTAAATAAAGGTTAGTTTAAGGTCTGCTGGATCAACGGTGATGAGCGCAGTTAAGCCTGGAGCGAGTAACCATGTTTAAATAAAGGTTAAACGCTGCATTTATTCAATGCTCCCTGAAAAAAGTGCCTAGTAAAGGAAATCTGCACTAGACCACGCCTCCTTTCAAGCTTTCACCCCAGAAGACATACGACCCATTAATCACAAAGCCAGCACGTTTCTAAACAGCTATTGGAAGACACTCGAACAGAATGTTTTATTCATTCATTTATTCATACAATGATTAGAACAGACCAAGGACAGCTCATGTTGGCTGTTTGGGGGACAAAGTTAGGCAGGAGGCAAAGAGGAAGGCCAAAGAGGAGGTATATGGATGTAATTAATGAGGATATGAAGCTAGTGGGGGGCACGGTAGCTTAGTGGTTAGCACATTCGCCTCACACCTCCAGGGTTGGGGGTTCGATTCCCGCCTCCGCCTTGTGTGTGTGGAGTTTGCATGTTCTCCCCGTGCCTCGGGGGTTTCCTCCGGGTACTCCGGTTTCCTCCCCCGGTCCAAAGACATGCATGGTAGGTTGATTGGCATCTCTGGAATATTGTCCCTAGTGTGTGATTGTGTGAGTGAATGAGAGTGTGTGTGTGCCCTGTGATGGGTTGGCACTCCGTCCAGGGTGTATCCTGCCTTGATGCCCGATGACACCTGAGATAGGCACAGGCTCCCCGTGACCCGAGGTAGTTCGGATAAGCGGTAGAAGATGAATGAATGAATGAATGAAGCTAGTGGGTGCAAGTGTTGAGGATGCAGAAGATAGGAATAGGTGGAGAGAGATGATTCACTGTGGTGACCCCGAAGGGAAAAGCCGAAAGAAGAAGAAGAAGAAGAAGAAGATTAGAACAGACTAAGCCCCTTAGTCAGAGGTCTGATTTATAGCAAACATATCCAGCATTAACAGTAAAGGACAAAAAGAAAATATGAGCTTCACGTTGGCAGCAGATTAAAGGGACTTTGCAGAAATAATATAAGAATATTTGTGAAATCTGTTAAATCAACACTGCACTATACTAGAAAGCTAACAGCTAAAATATCCTACAATATTCATCACACTTTGGTTCTATGTTCTGGAATGTTCTCTGCGTTTCCATTTCCATCGGAGATCATTCAACACACTTTGATTTATGTTCTTGTGTAGCTTTAACCTGTTAGCTTGTAGAATTTAGCTTCCTTGTTCTTTTTCCTACTAAAAATCAAATATGGAGTGAGAGATGATAACATGTAAAGTCCTGTGACTTTAATGACACCTGAATCAAAAGGTGTTTGAGCAGAAGATTTCACTCCCATATGGCAGATCTTCAGTTCATTAAACCTAATGGATTATTCTTATTGTGAAGTCGATTGTGAAATCGTTCCTGGATAACAAGTGAAAGATTACGGTAAAGACAGGACTGTGTTATGAGTAGAAAGATGGATTTCCTCTCCACGGGGACTCACCACACGATCAGCAGCTCCAAGGTCATTATTTTCATTATTAACTGCGTTGATGGAGGAGCACACTGAGACACCAGCAGCACGCTGCCCGTCATGTAATCAGTCTGGTGTGACCTGAAAGCACAAACATGCCGTGTAAATCTTAATTACACTCAAACAAGAATATTAAATGCCCTTTTTTTATTGGGTGTGCAACCCGGCAGACACTATCACGTGCAAGCGTGTAACCCAATTACCTTCCATGCTTATAAACCTATTACCTTTGACTTCAAGCCTTTACAAGCATACACTAGAGATCTATAACTTTAGACTTCTGAATTATTTCAACATGAAAATCTGTCATTCACGTCAGTACCAAAACATCCCTCCTTCAGGCTTCCAACATTTATACAAAGAACATTTAGAATCTCTCTCTCTCTCATTTTCTACCGCTTATCCGAACTACCTCAGGTCACGAGGAGCCTGTGCCTGTGGAATCGAACCCCCAACCCTGGAGGTGTGAGGCGAACATGCTAACCACTAAGCCACCGTGCCCCTTCATTTAGAATCTCATTATAAGAAATAGTAGATCGTGTAGATAAGGGACTAAATTAAGGGTTTATGAACTTTGCTAGTTTGGAGTTCTCACTTCTTGCTAGAAAATAGCTAGCATAGTGCTTCCAGTGGTGTTTAATGAGGGATAAAACATCAACAATATCGAACATTAGCAGTAAGTAAGTGAGAAAGGTTTCACATTAATGAGAAACGAGTCGTAGAGACAATAATGCAAGTTACAGTAGAGACTCAGCTTTGGCCAGTTAGCTATCGATGAGATAACGAGCTTGACGGTGTTGATGGTCACATGTTAGTATGAAAGTTGAAGCTTTGGAAGCTGAAGGATTTCAGAGAACAGGACAGAATAAAGAACACACTCATTCACTCACACACACGTGCACACACACACACACACACAACAGATCATGTGTTAATTATCAAACAGATAAAGCAAGGGTGAAGTTCAGGGTGGATTTTTTTTTTCTATAAAAGAGGTTCATGTGAGCATATTTCAGCAGTGAGGCTCCATGTGGTGTGTCAAGAAATTAACAATAGCTCCAATATGCCACTTTTTTTCACATCGTTTTATCGAGCTGAATTGA
>NC_083466.1:27292025-27332025 GCF_030014155.1 Tachysurus vachellii | reverse complement strand
GAGGATACAGCACCCCTGGAGCAGTGAGGGTTATGGGCCTTACAAGGGCCCATCAGCGGCAGCTTGGCAGTGATGGGGCTTGAACTCCAACCCTGTTATCAACAAGCACTGCTTGCGCCCTCTCTCTCTCTCTCTCTCTCTCTCACACTCACTCATTTTATACCGCTTATCCGAACTTCACGAGTCACAGGGAGCCTGTGCCTATCTCAGGCATCATCGGGCATCAAGGCAGGATACACACTGGACGGAGTGCCAACCCATCGCAGGGCACACACACTCATTCACTATGGAAAATTTTTCCAGAGATGCCAATCAACCTACCATGCATGTCTTTGGACCGGGGGAGGAAACCAGAGTACCCAGAGGAAACCCCCGAGGCACGGGGAGAACATGCAAACTCCACACACACAAGGCGGAGGCGGGAATCGAACCCCCAACCCTGGAGGGGTGAGGCGAACGTGCTAACCACTAAGCCACCGTGCCCCCGCACTATAAACTGTGTGATAAATGTTTTATTTTTTGATTCACAGGAAATCACTATCCAGCACTTTCACCCTGAGTTATCCTCGACGGTCACATCCTGTGATGGCACTGATCCGAAATGTTCTTTTCTGTCTGTCTGTTTGTCCCCAGTGCCTACAGGAAGGTTCTGCTGTGTGATGCTGCGTGAGTCAGAGCTTTCGCTCTGTGACAAGGTGTGAGCCACTGGACCTGAACCAAAAGGGCTAAAAGGCATCCACAAAAAAAAAAAAACAAAAAAAAAACAAGAGAAGAGCGAACAAGTAGAACGAGAGCAGCATGCAGGACCGAGCGTAGCCAAGCTAGGAGGCGAATCCATGCAGGACAAGAAGAAGCAGTACTCGGGAGGATGTCGACAGAGGAAGAAACACAAGCAAGCATCAAATCCAGCGTGAGACGGGAGTCCAGGAAGAAAGGTTAGACCTGTTCTCTGTCTGTTATACAGTACGGCTTTTTCTCGTTAGTGTTTTTATGTGAAAGTTGATGAGCTGCTTTAATGACTTAATGTTAATGATGTTGTAAAGTTTTTTAGAGTTTAAGCAAACCAAAAATGTAGTGAGTGGGATAAATACAAATATGGCCAAAGGTATGTGGACACTTGTCTTTAACAACACGCAGTCGGTTCCCCTTTATTGTTTTAATAAGCTCCTCTCTTCTCTGCTGTGAAAGCTTTCCACCAGCTTTGTGTTCATTCGGTTCCTTCACTCTACCGTTAACCTCCACACCATGTCTTCAAGGAGTTCTGTACTTTGTGCACATTGGCATTGTCATTTTTCAAACAGGTTTGCACCTCTCAATGACAATTGTCCATAATGCTAGAGTAGACAAAAATATTCTGTAAAAAAAATATTCTGTAAAATTCTGTGCGTCCAGCTTTATGGCAACAGTTTAGGAAGAACCAGATTTGATTGTATGCTAGTCAGGGAGCTCTTGATTACATTTTTGAATGTTTAATGTCCACAGAAATGCAGAAGGATCAATTAGAATTCATGATTGACAGAGAAAGACTTTGTTTTGTGTGTGGTAACACTGACAGAACCACTCACTCACTCACTCACTCATCTTCTACCGCTTATCCGAACTACCTCGGGTCACGGGGAGCCTGTGCCTATCTCAGGCGTCATTGGGCATCAAGGCAGGATACACCCTGGACGGAGTGCCAACCCATCACAGGGCACACACACACACACACTCATTCACTCACGCAATCACACACTACGGACAATTTTCCAGAGATGCCAATCAACCTACTATGCATGTCTTTGGACCGGGGGAGGAAACCGGAGTACCCAGAGGAAACCCCCGAGGCACGGGGAGAACATGCAAACTCCACACACACAAGGCGGAGGTGGGAATCGAACCCCCAACCCTGGAGGTGTGAGGCGAACGTGCTAACCACTAAGCCACCGTGCCCCCCTGACAGAACCAAATCCAGGGAAAAGCTATGAATTAGCACAACATGCCAGACTTGAATAAAGAAGCCATAGCCAAGGGTGCAAACATGACTATAAACTCATTTGTTTCTGTGATTCTGGCCAGCACTCAGTTAACTAGCACCATGCGGCTGGTCAGCATGTTACAGCACTTACTTGCTCGGGAGGGGAAAGTAGTTATGATTATTTTCTCCCACCAGATCAGTGAATTGAAGTAAAGGAGCCAGTGCTGTAAAAAGGGAATATGTAGTTGATTACAGAACAGACGCTCTGGATCATAGTTATTATAGCTAAAGCTCGCAGAATGAGGTGCTGGTGTCGATATAATCTCACTGTGAATCAGCAGACCATAAACGTCTGAAGAAAAAAGTATGAGAAACACTTTTCTGAGTGTCTACGCGTGTGCTTGTGTGATTCAGGTGCCTTTCTATCTTAGTTTGCTGAGTCACCGGGCCGTATCAGGATTGAAACTGGAATTGAATTGATGCAGAGAGAGAAAAAGATCAAGGATGACCATCTCTCTCGTGCTCCCTCATGCTTCTGTACTATATAGTGAATAACAGCACTTCAGCGAGCAGTAAATCTGTAGAGAGATGTTTCTGCACTTCCCAGCTCCACTGGGGCTGTTTTACAGCTGTTGTCTGGTCCCTGCGCAGGCTGTAGGAAGACCATCGATCTGATCAAAGCTATTACTCATGCAGGTACTCTGCTTTGCACGGTGAAGCTGTAGCACTGCAAAGAGCATGAAGATCATGCTAATCAGACCTGTTAAAGGAACGAGAGACACATATTACTTTCAGAAAAGCTCTTCACATCTGATATGAAATCGTTTAGCTATACTGAGACTCACTGCAGGATTTGGTGGCCACTGAGCAAAAGGACAGACTAATGCAAAATCAAAGGCTAATGAACAAAGTACCAGTTATATAAAAGTCTTTATTAGGGTTGTGAGTGCTGAATTTGTTAGTGAGATGAGATGCAGTGAGAGAGGTGCTGTCTGAACACTTAACACTCTCTGAAAATTAACGTCATCTTTAACCTTTTCTCAATGACAGTTTGATTTAAGGGCTAATTGTATTTGTCTGGCTTCAGCTTCATGGCTATGCAATGATGAAATACTGGAATAAATAAAAATACACTGAACATTATCTCAGAGAAGAAAATATTTCCCATAGATAAGACTGTGTTCTTCTTTTAGATGATACTATGCTGTAATGAGGCTGACAGATCCAGAGACCATATGCCTTCTTTACTGAGGCTGACAGGTACATAGGACACACCTTCCCTGAGGATGACAGATCCAGAGGCCAAGCCTCCTTTACTCAGACTCACAGATACTGAGGACACACCTCCTTCACTGAGGCTGACAGATATAGAGGCTATGTCTCCTTCACTGAGGATGCCATGCCTTCTTCACTCAGACTGTCAGATACAGTACAAAGGCTACGCTTCCTTCATGCACACTGACAGATACAGAGGCCACGCCTCCTTCATGCATACTGACAGATACAGAGGCCACGCCTCCTTCATGCACACTGACAGATACAGAGGCCACGCCTCCTTCATGCATACTGACAGATACAGAGGCCAAGCCTCCTTCATGCACACTGACAGATACAGAGGCCACGCCTCCATCACTTATACTGACAGATACAGAGGCCACGCCTCCATCACTTATACTGACAGATACAGAGGCCACGCCTCCATCACTTATACTGTCAGATACAGAGGCCACGCCTCCATCACTTATACTGACAGATACAGAGGCCACGCCTCCATCACTTATACTGTCAGATACAGAGGCCACGCCTCCATCACTTATACTGTCAGATACAGAGGCCACGCCTCCATCACTTATACTGACAGATACAGAGGCCACGCCTCCATCACTTATACTGTCAGATACAGAGGCCACGCCTCCATCACTTACACTGTCAGATACAGAGGCCATGCCTCCATCACTTATACTGTCAGATACAGAGGCCACGCCTCCATCACTTATACTGTCAGATACAGAGGCCACGCCTCCATCACTTACACTGTCAGATACAGAGGCCACGCCTCCATCACTTATACTGTCAGATACAGAGGCCACGCCTCCATCACTTATACTGACAGATAAAGAGGCCACGCCTCCTTCTAGATTAGATTAGATTAGATTAGATTAGATTCAACTTTATTGTCATTACACATGTACAAGTACAAGGCAACGAAATGCAGTTTAGGTCTAACCAGAGTGTATACAGTTTTTTACAGGATTTAAATAAGTTATATAAAGTGGTAATATGGAAGGGATTTACAGATGTGTGTGTACTATGAACATAATATACAGATTTACAGAAGGACTGTGGGACTGTTAAGTACAGAGTCCACATCTCCTTCTCTGAGACTGTCCACAAGCCACCTATCTACCAAAGAGGAAGGTAGGAACACCAGCTGAGCAGACGCTAGAATGCTCTGATTTAATGTTTGTGCATGGTTTGATATCCCCAAGCTGTGTACTGAGCAGTCATTGTGTACCTGCGTGTGTTTCTCTCTCTGCCCACTATAGGAAATGTCTCTCAACCATGAATGCCTTCCATCTCCATAGCAACTGTTGCTCTCTGACAGGAACCCATGAACAAGATGACTCAGACCCACTCAGACTTACCACACAAACAGGCATCAAAAACATGACTCAATGCTGAACAACATAGAGGCATCTGAATGCCGTGCTAGGAACGTGCACTAAACAATCATTTCTCATTCTCCATTTTCTCTAAAAAGGAGCGTTTTTCAGTGGGAGTAGCTTTTCTTTTCATATATAAACATTAGCAGGAACTGTAAACACACAGAGAAGCCAGATGGCTGAAACAGATGTACTTTTGAATGGAACTCTTTCATAGCAGCTGTTAAATCATCTTTACACTAAAGAAACACACCAGATATTGATTTTTATCAACATGCACTATGGCTGTATTAAGTGTTAAGTGTGCTTGAATTCACTTGGAGGTGACCTCTAGCATGGTTTGATTACAGAGAGAAAAAAAATGTACATTAAAATTTTACTCTGAATCGAAAGAAATTGTGTGATTATATTTTTTGTAGACATTTTATGGAGCCAAAAGACAGAGCTGTAGTGCTGCAGAAATGTCATGTGTTCACAAGATATAGAACTTCTAAGTTATAAGTAAAGTGTTTTAAATTAGTTTTCTACACATAGTTGGTAAGGTTATTTTATTTGAATTAAATTTTTTATTATTTTTTCAAGTAATTTTTCAGCCATACAAGAAGCCTTGTTGTTTTCTCTCTCTTTTTTTTAAATTATGATCAGCATTAAATCAAACCAGATTTCACTTTGATTCACTCTGATTCACCATAACTGACTCACTGGTTCAGCTGTGACACAATTGTGTGGTTCCTTGTATTGTGTACTGTGACATCATTGTCGGGAAATGAATATTATATCTTCATACCAATTTAAATAGTTTGAATTTTCTTTAATAGTCAGTAGCTACAATTATTCAATTTAATTCAATTTAATTAAATTCAGTTAGATTTGGTTTGTATAGTGCTTTTACAGAGATATATAAATTCAGATAATAAATTATAGATTTTACATTTCAATTTATGGCTATTGAGAAATCTATGGCTAATATTTTAATTTTTTTTTGAAAAATCTCTCTGAAATTTCTTTTCAGCCTTATAAATGAATGTGTCTGAAGTTTTACTGCATCAACAATGTACCAGTGAGTCAAATATATTGATTCTGAATCAAAGTAAAATTGATTCTTTGAGTTTGTTTTCTATTTGGTTTGATTTCACATGAAATAATAATTGAATTGAATGATAATTAAAAGAAGTAAGATTCTCAGAAATATGTACATTTTTCATTTATCGCTAATAAGCAAGTCAGGGGTGACTTGGTTAGGAAAAGCTCCATGAGATATGAAGAAGAAGGCTCAAAATAGATCCGTTTCACTTCTAGCACTGTCTACTATACGGACAAAAAAGTGCAGCTTATGAATATGAGTATCAGAGACATTTCATTCTAGCTTAATATTGAAGTGCTGAAGTATTTAGTGATCTTCAATCCTTCCGGTTTCTACGTGATATGATTTTTTGGAGCACTACAGTAAGCAGACCCAGTAATGTGTTATTGCATCATACCCCTAGATTCTGTGGTTTACAGGAAGTCCAGCGCATGAGTAATGACCAAGAAAGTTCCTCATCTTTTATCCTTTTGGTCTGGGTTTTCCCTCAGGCTGTAGTTGTGCCTGGAATAGCGCTGAAGCTGGATGATTTCCACGCTCACACGTCTAACACGTTCTTACTGTTAGGAAACAGAAACATCAGAGGGCTGTGCTGCTAATTAGGGTGAGAAGGTGACAGTAATGTATTCCACGCTGGACATTTGGGCAGCATAATGAGCAGACAGGCGTCCACTCTGTTTCTCCCTGGCATGAGAAAAAGGCTGCTCATTAAGTCTGGGTGGACTTCTGGCTTTTGACTAGACTCCGGATCTTTTTGATGGAGAAGAAGGAGATCATTTATGGCATATTTTTACATCTCTGAGTGCCTCCAATGGACAAATGACGAGTACAGACAACTTCTTTGCAGAACAGTATTCTGGTGATTCACCTCACAGCGCTGGAGAGGTCAATGAGCTCCAGTGCCAGAGTTTGTCCTCCTGAACCGAGTCGACTCGTGCCAAACTCCACTATCCGGAGGGCTACTTGTTCATTCCCGCCCATCTGCTGCCATCTGTCCGGTTCTCCTGCCGTCACGGTGCTGCTGTCTCATTTGAAGCTGGCCAGCATTCTTCATGTAATAGGGTGATGGGATTTTCTCAGTGGGAGCTGGATTTAACCCAGTAGAAGCAGATCATTGCTCATTCTCTTTTCAACGCCTCAAAAAAAATCCATCAGGAGCTCTGTGGAAAACATATGGAGTTCTGCTGTTTAAATTATCAAAGTTAAACTGCTCAGTGAATGAAAATGAAAAGACCAGGCGTCCTCACATGCTTTAATGGAGCAATCGCTTTTCTGTCATTCAAAATCCTCAGAGAACTGAGAACGCCACGTACAGCACAGATGCTGAGATGCTGAATGCGCATCTGAATGAATTAGGTTCTATATTTTATTGACCAATGAAACCTTGGCTTGTCCTGGCAGGAAAACAGGACAGAATACAGAAGGCTACAAAACAAACTAAAACAAATGATGACAAATGATGTTAAACAAGAGGGAATCAAGTGCAGAATCGATGTACACATTTTTTTCTGAGGGATTTTTTTTGTTGTTGTTTCTGGTTTGTTTAATCATGCCAATCATATGTGGAAAACAAACCAAAACACACAACTGCAACACTGATTAAAAAAAAAAGTATAATATATTACTATAATATAATATATTACTATTATATACTATATACTATTATATTTATAGTAACATAAATTCCAAATGTATGAAATCAAACCCCAATCTCACACCCGAGCTGAGAATCAAACATACAACACTAGAGTTTATAACAGGCACATTACCACTGCTCTATTCTACCATATATGATTTAATATCTGTAACAATAGTTATACTGTAGTTATACAGCACCAACCTTCTCATGATATTTCCCACTGCTCGCCCTACACATACAATCTAAGTCATTAAGAAATGTATTAAAAATTAATGTTTGTATCAGCAACAAAATCATGTTATTTTAATAATCGTAATATTTTCATGGGGGGCACGGTGGCTTAGTGGTTAGCACGTTTGCCTCACACCTCCAGGGTTGGGGGTTCGATTCCCGCCTCCGCCTTGTGTGTGTGGAGTTTGCATGTTCTCCCCGTGCCTCGGGGGTTTCCTCCGGGTACTCCGGTTTCCTCCCCCGGTCCAAAGACATGCATAGTAGGTTGATTGGCATCTCTGGAAAATTGTGTGTGATTGTGTGAGTGAATGAGAGTGTGTGTGTGTGTGTGCCCTGCGATGGGTTGGCACCCCGCCCAGGGTGTATCCTGCCTTGACGGCACACGCTCCCCGTGACCCGAGGTAGTTCGGATAAGCGTTAGAAAATGAATGAATGAATGAATGAATAATATTTTCATGTAATGTTTTTTTCTTAAATCCGACTGTGCGAATACACTCCTTTTATTAAGTGTATTAACATGCTTTAAAACCTCTACCACTTTAAATGACTGGGTAATAAACCGATACAAAAGAAAATGAATGATCACTAAAATTTGGAGTGTGTACCTCAGCATGTTGTCCTCAGTAGACAGGATTAAGATTTGGAAAATATCAAGAGGGTTTAAAAACACAAACCAAGATCACAAGACAACAAGAACAGGCGAAAACAATCAGGTAAACAAACCGATGATGGGACGGGGTATAGAGAAAACTGTTAGCTTCAGAGGAGTGAACTCAGTATTCTTGTTCTGCTCGCTTTCTAATGATAAATGTCTCCAAAAGCAATACAGCAGTAAACCCCAATTCTACGTACCACAAATGAACTCTATTGGTTTTAAAGAATGTACATTGTCACCGGTTTGGGATCATGTGGTCAGGTCAGTTTTCTATGATGTTTCTGTTCAGATTTAATGTTCTTGAGTTAGAATGGTCATTTTTTTCAAAACAATATCTCCAACATTCATATGTATTATCTTATCCTCTTATCTTATTTTCTTAGTACCATCTACACACACACACACACACACACACACAGAGACACACACATACATCTGCCACCGGGAGCATTTCCATGCATGTGAATTTACTGTATGTTTTATGTACATCTTCATCTAATCTACATAAATACACTCATTAAAACTTCTAGCGTTCATTTAGAGTATTTTCAAATACTTTTTTCTCACTGTATTGTGTTAAGACATTTATCTCTATAAAGTGAACAGAACAGAAACGTACAGACATCCTGCTTCCTGTTTAATAACAAAGCTCAGAAGACACCCGGTTTAGCAGATTAAAGATTTAATATCTGTATCAACACCCCTGTGACGCAGTTCAGCAGCAGGTTATTGTTGTTTTGGCTGTTTGTTTTTTTTAATAATAATGGTTGTGATTGCTGCCTGAAGTTCTTTTAAGTGGTGTGACATGGCCTGCAGTTATATACGGATTAAACCCCAGAGCACTGTGATGTCTGATTGATTTATATTACTCTGCTCACTGAGCTTTAATGTTGGATGGAGACTAACAGAGCATGAAAGGGCCATGATGCCATATGTTTCCCCTGAGCTTTTGCATCCTGCTGATGAGAAGCCGGACTTTTCACAGCCGCTCTGTGTGTTATGGTGAACTGTTCAGATCATTGATCAGATCATTCAGATCATTGATCAGATTTATTTTCAGAGTAATTGATCCAGATGCCGGTGTGGGACGTACCTGTGTGAGGTATTTCATTTGGGCTCAGTGGCTTTAGAAACTCGGGTCTGATGAACAGAAAATTAAACAGAGAGAGCAGTAACAATAATACCGCTGTGTAGAATGGCTTTGAAATGCTGTGTTTTATTCTACAAGAGAGAAACGAAGCTAGATGATGGACAGTTATCACAGTTTATAGCTGCTGTATAATGTCTAATGATAACACTGATTTAACAGTGATAACTAACTGGTCTCATTATTATTTTTTACTATAATCCGATAAAACGTATGAAAAATTTCTTTCGTTTTTCAATTTTCACACCTCCAGGTTGTGGGTTTGAATCCTGCCTATGAGTTCTCTGGTTTTCTCCCCCACTCCAAAGACATGATTGGCTGATTGGCATCTCTAAATTCTGTGTAGTGTGTGAACATGGGTGTGTGTGTGTTTTTGTGTGTTTGTACTCTGTCATGGCTCTGTTGCTTTGTGCCCTGAGTCCCCTGTTAGACTCCAGGTTTCCTGTGACCCTGTGTAGGATGAACCGATGGTTAGGTGGCTGGATAGAGCAATAGATGGATGGACTGATGGATGTTCTATCCATGGATAGAAGGACAGGATCTGCTTGTCGATTACTTTCCTACAGGCCCCCCCAGTGTTTAATTCATTACATAACTATTATATTGATCAACTCTTATCATTTGATTTATTTGGGGTTTAATGTAACTATCAGGATCTGGTGTGGACTTTTTCCACGTGCCTTTTGTTTACATTCTGTGTTCACGTGTCTTCCCTGCCTTTGTCTATTCCTTCCCGCCTCTGCACACCTGTCCCTAATTGTTTACATTATTTAGCCGAATCCTTGTCTTTTTGTTTTGTCTTTTGTTCTGTCTTTTGTTTTGTCTCCGTCTGTGTTTGATTTTAGTAATAAATCATGTTTTTTTTTTGTTTTTGTTTTTTTTACTATCCTGCATTTGGGTCTGTTTTTATCCCTAGTTTCTCTGACAGTAACAGTTTTGCAAAAAGAAAAATATCAACCGGCAATGTGTCTTTTGTGTTTTAAAAGGAGTGAAATAATAATAAAAAAATGAAATATATATGCTTAAATATGTCCAGGATGTGGAGAATAATCATTCAGTTGAAGGCATCTGTATGAGCAACTTAACAGTACAGACAGAATACAGCTGAGCTAATGAGGGGTTACACGCCTTGCTGAAGGGCTCACGCTCCCTGTCTCAGCTCCTTCAGCTCATGACCAGGATATTTAGTATTCAGTCATCATGCTGATCAGCCAAGGGTTAAGGGCCTTGCTCAAGGACCAAACATTGACAGGTTGCTGGTGCCAACATTTAAATTCTGTCAGGAGCTCAGAACACTTATCGACTGATCATTCAGCTGGAGATCATTCTTCTTATAGGATGGAGGCTTGCTCCTGGCTCATTAACCTGGGTGAAGGAACTTGCTGTTCTGATCAGAAATCCATCCTCTTTATACTGTATGGTGGTTATATACAGTACTGTACTGTACAATAACATGCCATTCAAATTTAAGTTTTCAGAGACTTTCCAAACGCTTGTTTGTTTTTTTCCCCCCTTTCTTTATGGACTATATTTAAAGCCTTTTGTACATGACGCCTCATTATTTCTGTTTAAAACATGAGACACATCAACATTTTTGGTTTTTATACTTTTATTGCTATATGTCACATAGAACGTCAGACTTTTCAGTCTCCAGCCGAGAAGCCAAAAAAACTTAAAGTTACATCATTTGACTTTGTCTGTTACAAAGCACTGACAACAGAGACTCCTTCCATAAATGTTCAATACACATCTCAGAAAATTGAAAATATCAGCATATCATAATTTTTCTCTCTGTGAGTGCACTGTTACTATGGAAACAAAAAGTTATTGGAACATTTACTGTCAGAAAATAAATCAATATCCAGTCAGAATCCAAAATTTAACAGCACTGTGGTGTAAAAGTTACTTTATTTTTTTATCCTTCTTCTCTCTCCATCGCTCAGGTCAGAACCGTAGTGAGCCGGCTCTGATAAAGCGTTTCCGTGGCGATGGGGTACGCTACAAAGCCAAGCTGATTGGGATTGACGACGTATCTGCAGCACGTGGAGATAAACTCTGCCAGGACTCCATGATGAAGCTGAAGGTATGACTCGCTGAAGAGAACGAATGAAGTGTGGAACAAGAACGCTCCAGTTTCACCCTCATTTTCACACCAGACACGTTAAAATCCTGTCCGAGTCATGACTTTGATGATTCCTCCTCTTTGATGATCCCCTACAGACCGGAATTGTTCCGTCTATAAATTTCACATCAGCATTACAGAAGAGCCGTTGTGCTCTGAGAGAGAGCTTTGACATTTAAGTGAGTGCTTGATAGTGCCTACACCACAACCCGCCCTCAGAACCACGCTGTTAATGGATGTGCTGGTGTGGAAAGAGCTGCTAGTACAATAGCGCTGATCCACAGGCGGTCCGTCAACCAACGTCTGAAATGAATTCTTGCATGCTTTGTTCCTCTGTCAGACTTCAGCCATGCTCTGACAGGTCAGCTCATTACCGACAGCTACGCTTGATCATGTACACACACCCCACAGATCTAGTGTGCCTGTGTGAGTGCTGTGTTGTTTTTTGTGTGGGATGTGTCGGAAGTTTGAAAACATTCAATCTTTTTTTTTTTTTGCATCTGAATGACCTGTTCCTATTTTTATACCATGAAATTATTCATTTTTTGTTTCGCTGATGTTTCACAGAATAGTGTCAGCTTTGAATTGTCTAGCTGATAAGCTAATAACCACTGTTGGGTTTTTGGGAAGCAGAGCTGCCAATTTTCAGAAAATACTAGAGGCAGAGTGAATGTGTGATGTGTAAGTTAAGCAGGAAGTTATAACTCACTAATGAGCAGGAGGAGAAGCTGGTGTCAATGTGCTAGCAGAGCTAAGCAGAGCTCTGTATTAACAAGATTTAAAAGATACACGTCGCGTTCACACCCGCTTCAGCTTATAGGAAACTTTACTGTTGATCATATTTGGTGTTCAGTTGTGTTTCCTGTGTAAAGACATATTGTCTTTCTGCCAAGTGTGTGTCTGTGTGTAGTTATTCAACCTATTTATTTAATATCACAACCAAGCGTCACTGCTAGCTTTTCTTTTTCTTTCCTATTCTATTCTTACTGTTCATTTTTCCTCCATCTATTTTCTTACACTCCTGTCCCAGGGTATTGCTGCTTCAGCTCGATCCAAAGGAGAACACAAGCAGCGTGTTTTTTTAACCGTCTCCTTCAATGGAATTAAGATCTACGACGAGAGATCCGGGGTGAGTCTGGACTGCTTAAACACTGACTTTCAAGTTCCTGGCGACAAGTCCTGTCCCAAATAAAACATAACATTTCATCATAAATGTTACAAATCTGCACCGATTTAAAGATTTTAAGTCACCGCTACTGGCCAACATTATTCAACTTTTAATTTGTTGTCAGAGAAATTGAAACTAGTTTTCAGAAGCATTGAAGTTTTGTATATTTTAACACCTCTACTCAGAGTGAAAATAACACGAATTGGATTGTAGAGGTACAAAACATTACAGTTAGATCTAACACAAATAAAAATATAAATTATTTTTAATAAAAATATTTAAATATTTACTGAAAAGAAAAATATGGAGAACATGAAAGATGTACTTTTGTCACGGACGCGGGGGTAAAAACGGACCCAAATGCAGGACAGCTTAACAAAAAGAGGGATTTAATAACTAAAAGACACAAAACAGGACAAAGACGGACCACGCGAAGACAACAGGAGACGAAGACAACAGGAGACGAAGACAACAGGAGACGAAGACAACAGGAGACGAAGACAACAGGAGACGAAGACAACAGGAGACGAAGACAACAGAGGATTCCGCGCTGCACAAGGCAACGCGGCTTAACTAAATACTACTAATAATCAAGACACATGAGGGACAGGTGTGCAGAAGCGGGCAGGAAGAGACAAGGGGCGGGGCAGACATGTGACAGAAAAACATAAACAAAAGGCACATGGCCAGAGTCCGGGCAGAGTCCTGACAACTTTCGCTTCTAAAAGCAGTCCCTTTCACTTCTTACTAACTTTAGGTCCATAAACTTTGACCTGGGGATGTGCGAACCTGTTGACGAGCCAATAGAAAGCAAGAAGGCAGGGCTGTTGGCTCTATTTTGTAAAAATGTAGATCTACCACTAAATGTTGAGTTTGGTAATAAAAATTGTAGCAGGGCAAAATGTCTGTTGGACACATTAAGATAAATATTTGTAGTTAGAGAAAAAAATTACGTTAACGGTAAACCTTGGGTTTTAACATGATAAGGGTTGTTCACATGATCAATGATCAACATGAACACAACAAAAACAGGAGGAAAGTCCATTTTTTTTTGGCTTCTATGGAAAAGAGTTAATATAATGACCTTTATAGTTTTTGGGTAACCTTTCTATTAACTAACACAATTTTTAGTAGATGTGGAAAAACATTCTGAGTGAACAATGTAGTGGTAGTAACAATGGCACTTAGTCCTGTATGTTAAAAATGAAGCAGCAGTAATTCCCTGAAGACAAGGTAAAATTCTGTCTGGTTTGCTAGGGTTAATAAAACTTAATTAAACCCCACATGGATATGATCATGAATTATGTATGAGATATAGTCCTGCCTAAAGAAAAAGTGTTTAGAAACACCTCATTTAAGCTTTAAAATATTAATCTGGATTTGAAGCTCGCTGGACTAAGTCCAATTTCATTAACAGTAATGATGGCTTCCCTCACTAGGACGAGTCACTTAGCATGATGTACTGCACGCCTTCTCCAGGCTGACAGCCACATAGCTCAGTCCAACTCATATCCTTATTAATCACAGTTAATTAGCCAAAACGGCAGCTTTTTTTTTTTTTCCTCTGTTAAGTGTTAGCCATAATTATACTCATCACTAAGGACACTATTTTAATCCCGGTCATTTTGCTGTGAACGGTGTCATAAAGGACAGTTTGAACTTTCCACAGGTTTTACAACATCACCATTCTGTGCATGAAATCTCCTACATCGCCAAAGACACCAGAGACCACCGTGCCTTCGGCTACGTCTGCGGGAAAGAAGGAAATCACAAGTTTGTGGCCATCAAGACAGTCCATTCAGTGAGACACCATGTTTCATTGCACTTTATTTTTTTTTCCCAACTCACCTAAATTATGAGAATGGGGAACTAGTGTTCATTTTTAAAGGTGGCTTTTTAAGGTGGAATTCAGCTACTTAAAACACCAGGTAGTTGAATTCCACCTTAAAAGTCCACCTTAAAAAATAATTTTTGTTTTTTTTTACTCATTACTAGATTTGTGCATTTTATCAGTCATACACTATAGTACATCTGTCCAGGCAACTTCAGGGTGGCTACCATTAACCGTCTATCATCACACAAGCTTACCACTTACTTTATCCTCTGCAAGCCTGTGTTTAAAGTAAATGCATGAAACATAACTTTACTTCATGTGAACCAACTAGCTGGTGCATTCAGTGGAGCAGAATTTTTTTTTTTTTTAATTAAGTCTATTTTCAACAAAAGGCTATCATTATGAGAGGCTTTAAAAAAAACAGTTGAAAAAAAAAAATCCACAGGCACATCAACATGATGTAGATTGAACATTTTTTGGGTGACTCTTCCAGATGAATAATTAAATAGGAGAAAGTCACAGATGACATTTGGCCTTGAATTAATTAGATGGAAAAAGAATAGAAGTTTAAACAAGAACTTGATAAAGACTTTTATGGAATAAAAGATGTACTGTTTGAAAAAAAACAATGTTAAAATAGTAGTCAGAGGGGAAAAAATATATAAAAATGGTCCCTTTTGAGATGAAGCTCTTATCCACGCTCTGCTTCTTTTTGGTAGGCAGAGCCTTTGATTCTGGAGCTACGTGACCTCTTTACACTTATCTATGACCTGAAGCAGAGGGATGAAGGGGAGAAGAAGGCACAAAAAGTAAAGCACTGCGAGCAGGCTGTTTATCAGGTGCAGACAAAGAATTTCATTTATAGAGTGCTTCATTTTACCATGCAAATAATGGCTGAAAATCCAGAAATGTCAATTAGCATGTCAAGCTTCAATAGTATAGAGGCTTACAATGTTCTTAAGACTCACCTTCTTACCCCAATGTGTGTCACAGACGATCCTCGAGGATGACACTGATGACCCTGTGTATCAGGTAAGTGCAGTCTTGTGCTACACAGTTTAAGGTAACATCTGAATCAAAGACACCCAGCTACAGTAGTACACAGTTCAGTGTTTTCCCTAACAAATCATTCTGACTATGCAGTGGTGTTATTCTTCCAGGACTGGAGCTGGTTCCATTCATTGTTACCAATTTCCATGTTTTGTATTTGGAAGTACATCATGTTTGATTAGAAATATTGCATTCTCATTAGACAGACATTTGATTAGCTGAATTTTCCTGACTCATTAGACTTTCCCTGGATTGTGCACCCATGTTGTGGTAAAAGCTGGAAAGAGGTCAGACAATGCACTTTGACCTTTACTCTTGAAACCCTGAACGTGAATACAGACAGCCATAATTTAATTTCTGTGCCTTAAATTTAGTTTTTGTAGACACTCTCAAAGTGTTACTTTCACTGAAATATCATATTTATCTGCCAGTTAATGGTCAAATTTTTAAAGGAATATAATAAGGAATAATTCCTTATGTGACATTATTTTAGTTCCCTATACTGTATAAGACCAATAGTGTGGCTTATAAAACAAGTATAGAGATTATAGAGAAGTCAATTGTCTTAGGACTTTTCTGGCCTCTCTATTATTGTGCTTCTGCCAGCCAGAGATAACACTTCTTTGGCAGCCAGTTCAACTCTGAACAGGGCCTCCAGCACTGGATTATAGAGAGTACAAGGTGTTTGGCCCAGTGCTCTGTATAGCCTACCATGTCATCTGCATATGCTGTAGCATAGTGCTGGTTGGGCCTCAGGACAAAGTTCCAGAGCTTTTGGAAGATCACAGCATGAAGGGTAAAATGGATAGTCTGGTACAGCTCCAGACTTCTGCTCGTCTTCTTGCTGGCTTCAAACCAACTCAGGGATGAATCAAGAGCTCAGAACAAAGCCTTGTCCTGACTTGGTATTCACTTTGTCACACCCAGCAAAACTTGGAGCTTCAGGGTGTAAGTGACAAGAAGCCTGTTAAGATCTGCGGTACCTTTCTGACCACAAGCAGTACATAGGAAGACAGTCACCATCCATAATAGAGTCTGACTGATACATTAGGCAATCATATCCAACTCATGTGCATCAGTTTTACCCGGACGAGCCCTGCAGGTTAGAAGATCAGTCCCTTAACACTGTATTTGGACAAGGCCTTTATCAAGACAACAACTTCATTTTACCATTTAGAATAGACCGCTATCACCATGATATATACTCATGTCCCCCTCATTAATTCCCAAGCTATTGGAATGGGTGCAAGTAGAGCTGACATTGGTGGACGTTGTGGAGTTTTGGTGATCTCGTTCTAGGGGTTTTCACAATGCTGTTACATCTACATTGCCTACCTGGGAATGTTTAGATTTGTTTTCAGAAGGATGTGGTATACATTTTAGAGGCCAGGGTTTTTCATTTGAAAAACCTGCTTTTATACTTTGGGCCACACTTCCTACCAAATCCTGCTGATCACGTGATACCACTAGCACTGTTTTTTTTTGTTTTTGTTTTTTGCTAAACTCCACCCACCAAGACTTAATCATTCCCTAATCCAACCAAAAGTATCAACCAGAACGGTGAGTCCTAACACAGACTTCCTTAGACACACATGATGTCAGCCAGCTGAAACTCTTCTGACTTTGCTTTCTTAGACACCATAGACTCATGAAAGGCTGTGTCATTGTTTGGATTGGAACCCTGTTACATTTATATTGATAAAAGTGCTGAATGCAGCGTCAGAAACCACATAAGCAAGTATGTTTAAAACGCTTAAAATAAAGACTTAAACACAAGCGGTCGCTTTAAGCTTTCATATTTCTGAGCTGAGTCTTTATCCCTGTGGGTAGTCTCCAGTCTGATAAGCTGCCTTCTGCTAAATAATAGGCAGAAATGCATTGTGAGTGGCTGCACCAAGCTGCTACAGAAATCCTGGTTCATGCATTCTCTAAACGACAGACAGATCTTTTATGATTATTGGCTGTAATATTTTCCAACTATTTGGTTTGGGCAACTCAAATATCATGCTGGGTCTGACAATTGACAGGGTCTAGGGTAATAAATTGTGCTCATGGATCATGGCATTCCATGTTCATGGCAGTGAAGTGCTTTTCTTGTGGCAGACCCAATGGTTATTCGTTTTATGTTGGCCTATGCGTTCTACCTGTATGGCCCCACCCACTCTTCTCTCCTTCTCTCACTCTCTCTCTTCCTGCTGTAGTACATTGTGTTTGAAGCTGGACACGAGTCGCCCCATGGCCACCAATCAGAGGAGAGCGTTTACCAGGTATTATCTAAGTACCTCCCTCTTTTCCTCTTCAAGTCATTGTGGTGTAGAGGAGGGATCTAATTTATTATAATGCGGCAGAGTGTAAAATATAACATGATATAACAATTTAAAAAATAAAGACAGAGCTGTGGTTTGATTCATCTATTGTGACTTTTAGGTCCCAACAAGCCAGCAGAAAGAAGGAGTCTATGATGTTCCAAAACGCCATATTATGACTGTAGGTTTTTATATTGTATTGCCAGCTTTCCCCATTTTTTCCCCTAAGTCCCTCCAACAAACCTCTCAAAGATCTTGGCTATAACTGAACATGCTTTCAATTCCATTTAACAAAAAAGTGGAACATAATCAAATCTTTCAGAGTTCAGTCCAACGCAGACTACAGCACTGCAGAATAACAGATTTTCCCTCAGTTATGGCAAACCCAATCTCTCTCACCAGCTCAGCTGAAGTATTGATTTACGTCAAGCGTCAAGCTCTTCATGTTTGACTCCTAAGAGTTAAGATAAGGGAAAACGCTAAACTGTGTGCTGCTGTGGTCCTCCAGGACTGCACATTCATTACACCGCCTTCTTATCTCAAAGACTTGCAGTAAAGAGATGAACTGACTTTTATTTCTTTTTATTTATTTTCATTTCTGGGTTCACAAGAGGTTTGGTGTTGGGACTCCGTCTTTTTGTAGATTAATTGCATGCTATTAGCTTTTGGTTATGTCATAAAGTCATAAAGTCTTTAATCATATCCAATTCTTCTAAAAACTTCATAACAAAAACATTTTTCAAATGAGAGCTTTGCTCCTTCAACATTTAAATGAATTCATTATTTTGTCATTATCTCTACATTTCACATAGCGTTACTGCTTGAATGTTCATAAGGTTGGACCTTTCTGAAAGCTTGTTCATCAGTTTCCCTCCTTCACTCACTTTCCATCACTAAAACTCATATCATAATATATCAATTCTTGCATCAAAAAGTCTCAGGTCCCCAGCACAGAGGATTATGAATCAGGGTTGGTCAAGTCACTAGCAATTTTTCTTTCATCACTCATTCAATATCCAGAGGAAGAAAATCTCTACTCCTTATTGACTTTCACATAGAAAACTTCATTTGATTTGTTTGCTCGAACACAGGATTTATATTGGTTCTGTGGCATTTTATGATGCTTTGCTAGTTGCAGTAGGTCTGAAAATCTCATAAATATTATTGTTTACACATGGCTCTATAAATTATTGACTAGAAACGTTGAGACCATAAGACCATACAATACACCGCTAGCTTTATGGGCAGGAATTGTAGTTAGCAATGCTGCTAGTTCTGAATGTTATAGTGAAATACCTGTAAGAGACTTTAAGGCTAAAGTTTGACATACCTACAACCCTCATGGTTTTGTGTGCTTTTACTCAAGAGAACGTGTTTTGTCGCATCCCAGTGATGCTGCTCCAATTCATTTGTTGTACCTCCTCCAGAACATCAGTCAGTTTGAACTGTTCGGGGACATGGCCACTCCTCCAGACATTGTATCTGTAAGTAAACCTCATAACCCTCGTTAGCACAATAATAAAGTTTCTATTTTCTGTGGTGTTTTGGTAGCTCAGCTCTGTTATACTAAGCTACTCTTCTATCAGGTCATAAAATGGGCTCTAATGGTCTGTTTCACAGATGCCTGCATCTCCCGCTAATACATTGGACCCTGGGCGACGACGACATCAGCGGCGCCCTGAGCTCTTCACACACTTTAGTCCCCCTGCCGTGCCTTCAGGTAACACAATGACCTCACAAGAAGCACATCATCAAGCTTTAAAATAAATTCATTACATTTCATGGGATTCATATTTTTTATTTAATTACATTTCATATTGAGATTTGCTGTCTCTTAAGTAAAGCATGCTGTTATGGGGTGGTATGACATGGTCCGTTGTGAAACAGATCACATCAAAGTTTATTAATTTTTTATAACAGCAAAATTACCCACATCTTGTCTCTTCCTTCTGTCTGTGCTCTTTTTCTATTTCTGTCTGTTTTTTACTCTGTCTGCCTGTCCTCTCCGTCCCCATTTTGTCCTACATATCTGTTCCATCTCTCTCCATATGTCTGATCTGTTCCCCTTTCTTGGCCATCCCTTCCTTGTCTCTCAATTCTGTCTGTCCCATTACTTTTCTGTCTCATCCCCCTTCTGTCTGTTCTCTTCCTGTCCAACCTTCCCTACAGGCTACATGACGATGGGTGCGGTGCCTTCAGCTCACTGGGCTCAGCAGTCCTTCGCAGCGCCGGCAGCTCCACTGGCATTTGGTGTTCAGGCTCCTCTGCAGGTTGCTCAGGTTCTACCTGGAGGGCAGCCAGTGATCTGGGGCCAGGCCAACCTTTTCCACACTCCCGGACCAGGCCAGCAGCAGTGGGCCTTTGTACCAGCCGGGGCCTTATTTCAAGGCCTTGTTCCCTTAGCTGCCATGCGTCCTCGCATGTCTACCCCGTCTGCACCATCCTCGACCATCACCAGTCCTCAGCATGCAGCTGAATCCAGAGACGCCTCAAGCAGTAACCCCTTGGCAGGGGCTTCAGGCTCACACTCACAGCCTGCTGACACCATTGACCCACATACAGTGATGGGAGGAACCACACAGCCTGGTGAGAAGCCGGAATCTGAGGTCTGTAGTGGAGATCTTGATCTTTCCCAGCTCAGTTTGACACCAGGGTCATCGACTTCACCATCCACTGTAGAGTCTCGTGAGTAAGACACACAACAACCGCTTGTAATCTGGGTCAAGCAAATAGAACCTCTGGGACTGATTAACCGTAATACCCAATCCCATGATACCTAGAAGAAATCCTTGCTCACTGAAACATTACTGATTATTTCAGAACTAATTATAAACCCTATAACAAGCACGGCTGAATCGATGTAATGGAAATGAGTCTGTTTCACCTTCCCACAGCTGCTACACCTGCTTCCCAAGAGGGCGAAATGACCTTGACCTCAGAACCCTCTAAAGAGCTCTCTGTCATGAGAACAGAAAAAAGTGAGAGCCAACTTAGAGAGCCTTCTCTCACAGAAGGAGCAGAGCAGAGCGTCAACCAAGATGTGGGAGAGGAATCGGTAATTAGACCTTTATTTGGGTTATGTTTGTGCAGCACTTAATGAGGCACATAACATTCTTCAACCTAATTGTCCACCTGATTGGACAATGAGTAAAAAAAACATTCAATCAAGGGCTTGTGCCTTGTCCACCATCAGGATTTTTTTTTTTTTTTTAGAAAATTGTGTTCATGGTTTACAACAAGCTCTTATTTCTATCCTCTCTTCTTCACAGTGTTCCAGCGCCCAAATCCCCAGCAGCTGTGAGACGGCAGATCTCAGTCTGACTCCAAACCAATCAGACTCTTAGGAAATCCCAGCTCAGCTCGACTCACTTTCTGGGTCTCTTATTTTGTTCTGTTTTCTATCCTTAAATCATTTCTTTATTTAGTTGTCATTCAGATAACACTATAGCAGTCAGAGTGTTTACATTTACATTTACAGCATTTAGCAGACACTCTTATCCAGAGTGACTTACATTTTATTTCAGTTTATACACCTGAGCAATTGAGGGTTAAGGGCCTTGCTCAGGGGCCCTGCAGTGGCAACTTGGTGGACCTGGGATTCGAACCAATGACCTTCCGATCAGTAGTCGAACACCTTAACCACTGAGTTACCACAACCACATACCACATGAATCATTAATATAGGTAAAGATATATGTAGATATGTACTGTACACACTCTAGCCAATATATTAGGTACACCAGCTCATTATTACAATTATCTCAGTCAGCAAATTGTTAACTGTCCTGTCACGTTCATAGTGTAACCACAGATTTCCAGCTCTCGGCTGACAGGAGTAAGCATTTTCAACATTTGTATTATTATGTTAACAACATGCAATACTTAAGCTCATAATATAACTTATTGTGTGCATTATCCCTTTTCTAGATTAACTTTGGCTCATTTTCACACAGCATGCCAAAATATTTACAGCTTCACTGATCCCGACTATTGATGAACTCACAATTATGCTACATGGTGTTTTGTTTCTCCAGCACAAAAAGAGCTTTATTAAATACAGCAAGCACACAGAGTGGTTTCTCCAACCTCAATGAGGTATTCAGATCCTCACACGGTGATCAAGACAGTATCACTTTAATACGCTCTCTGATATTTAAGACGTCGTTGAGAAACCGAGGGCTTATTGATTTTTGTGTAAAACTCAGCATTAGTGTGTCACTAATAAATCATTCTGGTTTCGAATCTAAGCTGAGCCTTTCACAGTTCGGGGAAGCAAAATATTAGGATTAGAGATTAGACAGTGCTTTTCTGATGTTGTGTTTCTGAATAAATGTAGTATCTTACCCCTCTATCTCACTGCTGTTTCTCAGCGCTCTCTGAACCCAGTGGGTGTTTTTCTGTTTTTCTCCACATCTATATTTTGCTGCTTGTGCATCTGACTGTGAACAGGTTTACTCTACTTTTTTTTCTCTGCACTTAGATTGGAGGCATAGCTTTAAAACCAGTATTTAAATTACTCCTAATTCCCACCTGACTTTGACATAGAATCAACTTCAGGTTTTCAAAAACACACTCAATGAATGAGTGTGTGTGTGTGCCCTGCGATGGGTTGGCACTCCGTCCAGGGTGTATCCTGCCTTGATGCCCGATGACACCTGAGATAGGCACAGGCTCCCCGTGACCCGAGGTAGTTCGGATAAGCGGTAGAAGATGAATGAATGAATAATACTATTATACCACACTACTGTACATGTGGCAGGATTTTCAGTAACCCTAACATCAGTGCCATCTGCTGGACATATATTGTACTGCAGCTATACTTGAGAAGGAGAAACGTTTTTGTTTGTTTGTTTGTTGCTGTGTTATTTTTAGTTCACTAATTCGCCCTTTTTTTGTCTCACTTCAGTCAGATGGAGACATGAAGGAGAAAACCATGACCCTAAAAGAAGGAGTGGATTGAATATCTGCCTGAATTTTCTGGGAAGATTTACAGAGGGATATGAAGATGTTCTGTACAGCGCTACAGTGAGACTCAAGAGAACTCTTGGATCGTTTTTCAACTTTACCTGAAACACTTTGTTGTTGTTTTACTTAAAAATCCAAACTATTTTTTGAAACAGAAATTGTTATTTTTGATTGATGAAATGCTCCTTAAGAATTTGATGTTTGCAAATAGAAAGGAGAAGAAGAACTTGGACTTGGACTGTACAGTACATCTGACATCATTGACGAGCTTCAGTGTGTCTGAGAGGCCGACGGATTATCAGACTGACAAACACTCGGTTAAATGCTTTGCTTCAGAAGGTATTAACGCTAGAATGATGTTGTGGCTCCTGCAGGAATCAGATCAACTGCGTTACGTACAAAGACATCCCATCTGCATGGTTTTCACCATGAGAATGAACTAATTTGCCAAATTTTATACGATGCTTATGAAAAAAAGCTTTCTTTTTTTTAACTCAGTCGTGTATAATTTTATTTGTTTGTATAAATATTTTTTTTTGCCAAATATTGTATAGTGACAAATTGTGTCATATGTAGTGTTAAGTTTGATTTCCACTTTTGAGTTGAACCTCCCCTTTAAAGCATTTCAACTATTCCTTTAAAGTTGAACAGCAAAGCAGTGGAGCGTGAGGTTTTGCTATACAGCGATGATGTCGATGCTGTAAACGATTTTATCTTTTTGTTTACAGAAAGGAGGAAAACCCTTCACACACTCTAATGCTACATTCACAGGTACATTGATGCATAGCAACAAAAAGGGATCGTTTTAATTTCCAACAAAGATTGCGACTTCTGGTGACACGAACGATCTCGATTGTTGTTGACCAGTTGTGGGCGTGTCCAGAGGAATGACAAAGTCAAGAAACATTTACGTTTATGCAAATATGGAGTGAATTGGTGTAATGGGTTAAAGACAACAAAGCACACACACACACACACACACACACACAAACTCAACAACTACAAACTGCTGAATTTTTTACACAAACTCTAAATCTCTCTCAGAATGTTTCATCAGTTTTCAAGAAAATTGATGTCGGAATGCGCTACGCCATTATAAACGTTATTACTATGGTAACCAGTAGTAGGAACGCCTACTGATGACTTCATAGTACAGCGACAAAATCACTGTCTATGAATGATAACGTTACACTCACTTATTCATTAAGTTAACTTATTGTGATATTTTATTCGGTCATTTGCACACGCAGTAGCTGAAAACTCAACGAGGTTAAAATTCCAGGTTCAGTGTTTGAGTGAAGTTGAACGTGGCATCATCACAAGCGCCATCACGTCAGGCTTTTCCATCTGTCCATCCAGCCAATCAGAGATGAAACCTCCTGCAGCTTTGTGAGATAAAACCTTCAGAATTAACAAGACATTCCATGAGTGTGAAAAATTACATCTTAAGTTCTAATATCTTGTATCCACAATATCTTATCATACAATTACAATAAACCAAATATAAGATTATTAAACCTTTTATTCAGTAAGGAATATTATTATGCCTATTACATGATTAAGTGTATTTGCCAAATTTTGTTCAGTCAATAATGCTATTTTTTTTTTGTTTCCTGCCATATGTTGTTTAATTCGGATTTATACTTGTATCGGTTCGAGTTTAGCCTCCATCTGTTTACTATTTTAAGCTTCAAAGTTTTTTGTTTTCTTGTTTTTTTGTTTGTTTTCAGATAATTTAGCTGTACATAAGTTAGCATATTTTAAGCATTAATTTGAATTGATTAAATTATTGAAATTTTATTTCTAGAAACAAGCAACGTTATTTGCTAATAAAATTCTTAAATACTCTTATAAACAATGGTACTACATACAAGATATTTTACTTGCTAAGATGCCTCTTTTTCTTTCTTTCTTTTTTTTTTTTTACCTTTTGTGTTTGGTTTGGTGTTTGATCTGCTGAAATATTGAATTTATTGCTTCAGTAAAAATCAGTACATGTCGCTGAAGGAGTCCAAACAGGAAACTGATCCAAGCTCCAGGCTCAGCATCATGGATATTGTTGTGATTTTTTATTACATTTTGTATTATAATATTTGACACAAAACACACCCATTTTCTCTTCATTTGCTTTTCATTGCCTCCTCAAATCAAAAGTGCCATTTTACATGTTCAAATATATGTAACGGTGTAATGTGGAAAAATACAATATAGTTTGTTTTGTTTTGTTTTACATTTCATGTTTTTTTCAATCAGGATTTTATGGACCATGTTTCAATTTCTGTCCTTCTTTTATTCTTGAACTCTGATGAATATTTTTTTTTGAGCTTGTAGGTACTTAAGGGAGTAAATTTCCCACTGTTTTAATAGCGCATTGTTGTTTTTTATTTAAAAAACTTCCAGCTTTATTTCTGTTACGGTACTAAGCAAGTTTAATCTCTTGTGAACTGAACAAAACATAAGTGAGTGGAAAAAATAATCGGTATCACCATCATTTATGAAAATGAAAATAAAAAGACGCCTCGGGCCAAAGGGTTTTAAACATCCTGTATTGAAATTTTCAGTTTAAATTGAAGAAATTTCCTAGAGTTAGAAAAATGTAAATGTGAAATTCTGAGAAAATTCTGAGAAAATTTCTGAACATTTTAATTAGGGGAAAGAAACAAGCTGTAATTGGTAAAAATCTCTGGAAAAAAACACACCATCATACTGTTTATTTATGTAAGAGTTTAGATCACTGTCTAATCTAGTTTTACAGACATAAACTCATAAACTACCGCAATACAAAAACACAAACACGAATCTAGGAATCTGATGAAACTTTTCTCTAATTTATTTGTCCTCATTTGTATTTAAACAATTGCAGCAAATATTTAAAAGTATCTTTTTCTGTTTTTTTTGACTAGATATGTCTGATTCTGTGCAGAAAGTCTCCAGAAATCTGATCTGCATTTAATATAGAGATCCATTAATGATACAGTGTGTCGTGTTATACAGTAGCACATGAAAGCTGGATGTGAGTGTAACATCTCAGCAGGGGTCAGAGCACAGAGATCAAATGAAGAAGAGACTGAAAACATGAAGCCTAGAAAAAACGAACAGAGAAAAAAAAACACCATAAAGAGAAAACCGAGAGAATTAAACATGCAAGAAAACCCTGATCTGTGATCGCTGTGATCATCCTCCACAACACCATGTCAGTCTTTCACTCTTATTGACTGTTCATTCAGCAGTTCATGTAAAACTTACAGTGACCTTAAATTACAGAGCACAACAACAGAATAGCTACACAATAGTATAAAAAAAACGTAATAACAACAAAAAACTAAAAAAAAAAAACTAAAAAAAAACAACAAAATCAAAAACATCCACAAAAAAAAAACAAAAACCACAGCATCCGTTTTTTGACCGAATTTGGATTTGTGTTTTTGTTGTATTTAATTCTTTTTGCTTTTTTATGTTTTGACCTTGCTATTGTGTATTTTATTTTGTTTTGCATATCATTTTTTTTCCTCTTGTGTTTTGATTTTTTGTTTTCTGGAGAAACTAAAATTAGATAAACTAAACACAAAACAGGCATTGTACAATTTACACAGAAGGACAAATAAGATCCCACTTATTTATATATATATATATATATATATATATATATATATATATATATATATATATATATATATATATATATATATATATATACACTGATCTTTCCCATTTGTCAGGGAAAAAACAACAACTAAAATGAACCACCTTAAAGCATTCATACTATTGCGTACTTGTATACATGTCTCCAAAAAGGTTAAAGTTTAAAAGTTGGGTCTCATCCAAAATAAAGAGTAAGCATTGATTCAGTTGAGCAGTGACGGGAAAAAGCAGCGTTGCTTCATTCTGGATAACCTGATAACCTTCTGCACTTCAAACGCTTAGGATTTAGGAAAAGAAAAAATACTGTATATATAATAAAACAGAACCTGTAACGTGATCGGAAATTCTTAATAACAGTTAAATTGTCAATGGTTTCTCCTGCTGTTTACCTTTTTATATACTGAGATGTTTTAGTTACTGCTGCTAGTATTGATCTTGTGTGTGTGTGTGTGTGTGTGTGTCTGTGTGTGTGTCTGTGTGTGTGTTTACACACACAAGACTGTGCATGCTAGTCTCTCAGATAAGAGTCCAGTTATTCTGCTGATTTTGTCTTTGGTTTCGTGCCTTTTTCATTAACTACAATGATCTCCCGACACATTCTCAGCACCACAGCACTTCACGCTTTAGTTTTATGGTAAGTTTTGGAAGTAATATGAAGAATAATATTTGGCATCAATAATCATGTCTCTTTATTGTTATTACTTGTGGGGAAAATATAATAATAATAATAATAATAATAATAATAATAATAATAATAATAATAATAATAATAATAATAATAAGTCAATTTTAATGTGCTTAAATTTAGTAGTAGAGTAATACTGTATACTAAAATGGTCAGAATTCGAAAATGTAAAATAAACTAGTAAAATTTTTTTTTTTTTTTTCAGAATTTCTGTTGCTTTTTCTTCTTCTTCTTCTTCTTCTTCTTCTTCTTCTTCTTCTTCTTCTTCTTCTTCTTCTTCTTCTTCTTATTGTTGTTGTTGTTGTTTTTTTTTATTCATTTTATTTATTTATTTATTTGGTTTGTATTTAACTCCAGAATAGACTTTTGTTCAACATTACACATGAAGTCAAGCAAACACTTCACTCGTACTGAAAGATCAGCAGGCGATTATTTAACTTTTGTTTATTTAACAGTTCAATGTTCTTTTGTATTTTATTGGTTTGCTCTGTGCCAAAGTGAAATTCAATCACTTCAATCACAGTCCAATCAGATCACAGCCTTCTCAATAGTACATAGGTACAATAGTCTCAATAGTCTGCAGTACTGAGATTAAAAATCACAGTTAAATGGTTATTGATTACAGTTAATGGTTATTGACAGTATCAGGATTTAAAATATCCTGATACTGATTACTGAGTATTTTACTTGTGTCATGCACATCAAAGGTTAAAAAAAAAAACAGTTACATTTACCAGATGAACATTTAAGACATGTTCCATATGTAGTGTTGCTCCCACATGTGGTGTAAAGCTACTATAAAAATGACATTAGGCCACACCCACTACCTGAAAATCACTATTAGGCAACACCCACGACCTGAGTCTAATGCTAAATACCAAACTATGTGTGAGTGTCTCATCAGCCCAGGTATTTATTTATGATGTTTCTGTGTGTGTGTGTGTGTGTGTGTGTGTGTGTGTGTGTGTGTGTGTGACAGTGCGGTGATTGTAGTGTGCCAATCCCAGTCACGACCTCCCCTCGACCCTGTGGACTGCTCCCTGTCTGAGTGGACACAATGGACTCGCTGTGACCCATGCCTGAATAAGAGGGTATACACACAAATACATATGCACACATACACATACATATACGTACTGTTTATTTTGTACATTTTGTGAACACTATGTGGAGTGTACTCATGCTAACTGCTCTGGTTCACAGTTCCGCTCTGCCACAGTGCAACAACCATCTCAGTTTGGCGGAGAGCCATGTCATGAGCTCGGCCATGAAGAAGAGTCCTGTACGCCGCCCTCACGCTACACATGCCGCAGTTCAGTGCCACTCTGCCAAGGCTTCCAGTGTACCAATTCAGGTCACCTATACACCCAGAATTACACACACATTATGTAATTACTTTCCTATTATCACTATATGTATATATCTCCAATACATAACCAATAACATCCACATAAACTTCTGATAGTAACAGATTAAATCACACACAATACAACCATCTTACAACTACCCCAACACACAACTACTACATACGCCTTAGGCCACACCGACCTCATTGTGACTGACAGGTAGACAGGTAGGCTTTATAGACACAGAGGCCATTCCTCCTTTGCTAACACTCACTGATACAATGATAAAGATGCCACAGCTCTCTGACTATTTTGTATGTGTGTGTGTGTGTGTGTGTGTGTGTGTGTGTGTGTGTGTGTGTGTGTGTGTGTGTGTGTCTGGCAGGTCGTTGTGTGCCAGAGGGACTGCGCTGTAATGGGGATGATGATTGCGGTGATGGGTCTGATGAGCTCAACTGTAAAAAAGTGTTCAGAGCTTGCAAGGAGCCAACAGAAGAGTATTTTGGTGTAGAGAACCTCAGTAAAGGGTATGTGTGTGTGTGTGTGTGTGTGTGTGTGTGTGTGAGCTACTTTGGGGCACTATTTCCAACATTTTCTCGATTGCTAATAAATAGAGTGTGTGTGTTTGTGTGTGTGTGCATGTGTGTGTGTGCGGGTGCATGTGCTTGTGTGTGTGTTTGTGTATGTGTGTGTGTGTGTGCGTGTGTGTGTGTGTGTGTGTGTTTGTGAAGGTTATTACCACTTAACAATGTGATGACTAACTACTGATTTTTACTCTCAGGATTAATGAACTAAACAGCAACTTTGGAGGTTTGGTGCTAGACAATCGCTACTATGCCGGTGGCTGTTTGCCCCATTTTATCCAGGATGTGCGCTTCAGAAAACCGTACAACATCCAGCAATACACTTTGGAGGCAAGTCTAAGCCGAACCTGCAACACAACCCACCTAATAGTAAATGCTTGGGCTGAGTCCACCATCATAACCAGCATCATCTGTTCTCAAACACTAGTACACTTCTGTTAGCCAATATGATATACTTGTAACCTGTAACTACAAACACTCAGAGGGAAAGGGAGAAGGTTCAGTCTCCGTGAACTCTGAAAAAGTTTATAAACAGAAAATGACTGAGAAAGAGAAATGAGGGAGGCAGTTTAACACTCAAAGGACTTCGCCCTCTACTGGCATGGAGGAATAGAGTCATGCGCTGACATTGATTGCTTTGATGATTTAATGATTCTAAGATATTAAGTGGATGTCTCGAGCATTGTACTCAAATGTCTTAAACCAGCATATTTAATTCATTTGGAGAATTAGTGATTGACAGGAGTGATTATTTAATGACAATATGATTTGTGCTTATCTACGTGTAAAGTTTTTAGGCTTTTATTTCTGATAAATTAAGCTAAACATTTCATGAATGATATGATCAACAGACAATGATTGTATTTAAGGTTCGGATAAATTACTAAATAAACTCTGCAAATAAAATAAGTAAGTAAAATGAGAATATTTAATAAAAAAAAAAAAAATAATAATAATTCTTGGTCACAGTCTTTACAGCTCCATGTAGCTATGACTAAGAAACGTAATAAAACCCAAACCACCTTATTATTTTCTTATTGTCCAGACAAAAGGCTCCTATGATTACAAGCAGGAATTTTATGACTCGTACAGAGAGTTTTCGGAACATACCATGAAGGCCTCCAAGTCCAGGACCACTGTTTCCTTTGCCTTTAGTATTCCTGGAATATTTGATATTGGATATAACCTTGATGTAAGCGATTACAAGAAATCTGTGCAGAAGCTTCAGAGTTATGATGCAAAGGTAAAGCTCAACACACAATTCTACACAATTCTGGAATTTTAGACTAGATAACAAACTGCTAACTTAGAATTAGCAAACACACACAATGAGCTTTATTTAGAGTACACATTTCCCAGTTGGTGTGATGTTATACTGTAAAATCATTATGGTCACATTGTGGTTTCAGACAAACAGCTTTATCCATGCGCACATTCAGCTCGAGGTAGTGAGTTATGCCCTTAAGGTGGACAACTTGATCCTGCACTCTGAGTTCATGTCACGCCTGCGAACTCTCCCACTAGAGTACACATACGGAGAGTATCGGCAGCTGTACAGTGACTACGGCACACACTACATCACAGAGGCCAAGCTTGGGGGAATCTTTGACCACACCCTCATCCTCAACAAAGAAAACATTGAAAAATCTAGTGAGGGCAAAGCAAAAGTGAAAACAGCTCAATATAGCTAATCATTAACACTCACATACAGTATCTAAGCAGTTGTATCATTGTCTTTTTTTTTAATTTTTTTTTTATTTTTAGAGTATTCTCTAAACGATGCCAAGTCTTGCCTGCAGCAAAGCTTTAAACTTGGAATCAACATCAAGGGTGTGCCTGTGTCAGCAGGATTTGAGGGTGGATCCTGTGACGGCCTGCTGAAAGAGTTTGGAAGTAAGGATCACTTTTACACGACTCATCTAACTCAGTTTCTATTTTCACTTTTGTTTAATTCTATGAAAATGTCCTGGAGTTTTTGTCTTGTCATTTTGTACATCCTGGCTGGCTCACCGATGAGATTTTATTGTATGTATATTATATATTTCCATAATAGACAAGCAAAAGACAAGCCCTGCTCATCTGGGAAACACTGCAGAGAGTGAAAAAGTGCAGTTGTGTAACAGCTTTTGAGAAACATACAGTATGAGTATGAGCATCTCATGGGTGGAATTTCTGAATTGATTCGACTTTTAACATGATGTTTTCTGTTGAATGTTTAACTAATAGAACAGTGTGACTATTGTGAGTAAGGTGCAGACATGTAGTAATGAGGTAACACCTCATGTGGTGAGCAGCCGAATCCAGATAAGTCATCATCATCCTCATCATCATCATCATCATCACCATCATATTATTATTATTATTATTATTATTATTATTATTATTATTATTATTATTATTATTATTATTCATTTTTTTTAATAGAAGATAAATAAATCTAAATAAACAATAAACCTCTTGAATCTTGAATCTTAAATACAGTATATTGGATCATGATGTGCTTGTCTGAAGAGTGTAAATTAATTCACACCTGATGTGAGCTCGATCACGAGATCAGACATGAACTCAACTTTTTGCCAGTAGTACACTGCTGTAGAAATGGACTTATGGGACTTTTTCAATCAGTTTAAACAAATAAATGATTATTTGGCCGCAAGTCCTCTATAATATGAGTCAGGACGTGTTTTTTCTTACTTTACTTTGAAGATATGAACATTTGTGTGGAAAGAAAATAACCACTGCAACTTTTCTACGAATATATTGAATCTAGTGAGCTAAAAAAAAAAAGAAGCACTTACAGTATGAAACACTACAAATTCTGATTCTACGTGTTGTGAGTGTAGGAGTGTGGAGTGGACAAAGACATTTACTGTTGAACATGGACACAATCAAACTGAAGAAAAGTCAGAATTTTGGTCTCTGGGGAAAAGAGTAAAAGTCTAAAAAGTCTAAAACCTGCATGATGATGTTGATGTGCAATAGACATTGCTCTGATCCCTGATTCTGATTTTGTGTTATATTCCTCAGGCTCTGATAACAAGTCTTCTTTTGTGGAGGATTATGTGGCCATGGTCAGAGGAGGAGACAGCGAGACAGTCTCGCGTCTGGCTGCCAAGCAGCACCCCACGTCAGACATCATGCAGCTGTGGGGAGAAGCCGTCCATTATAACCCTGACTTCATCAGCACTAAGGTCACAGGCACACTCATCACTACTGTTCTTTTTCCAGCTGAAACACTTTAGAACATAGTGAAAATAGTGAGCATCAGTGCATCATGGGTTTTTTAAGTTCCAGTGCACTGGAAAGAGAGAGAGAGAGAGAGAGAGTGAGCGAGAGAAAGAGAGAAAAAGTCCTTAACATGGCCAACTCCATGTGCCCTGACTACTGATTGTGAGATGCAGCCTGTGCTTTGTTTTGCAGATTGCACCGCTGTATGAACTTGTGACAGGAAAGGATTTCACCAATGCCAACATGCTGAAAAAGAACCTGAAGCGTGCGCTGATGGAGTTCCAGAGTGAGACCGACTCGTGCCGCTGTGCTCCCTGCCTCAACAATGGAGTGGCTGTGCTTAAAGGTCAGATCCTTTAGAGCACAAATCCTAGTGAAAATTCTCACTTCACTACCAAATACATCACACATTTAATTTCTTTTCATTTCACCAGTAATCAATTGTGTCCTTATTTTCATAAAAGCAGAAGTAAATTTAATACATAATCCGTAGACGAAGCATAACGACTTAGCTAATCAGACTAATCAGCTGTTAGCAACATGCATTCACATGCAAACACTTTCATATTTACAACCTAGCTCTGTTGAGTTCTGTATTCCGATTGGTCAGAAGGTGTTGATTCGTTTCCTATATTCACAGCTTTATATTAATGCACTCATCCTTCTCGTTATATTGCTACGGCAACAGCTCCTTCACAGGGATGTGTGTACAGTAATTGTTATTTACAACTAAAGATTTTTTTCAGGAGTCATTTACAGTATTTATTTTTTATAAGGAGTTTCCAGTGTCAGTTTGCACTCTCCACTTTACCTTCAAGTTGAGAGTGTTTTTTTTAATCAGCTTATTAACTAGAGTAAAAAGAAAAGGTTGTTGTTGAGGAATGACCGTTTATAGAGTTGGTGATGAGAAGAATATAACACTTTGGTTGATCATATAATTGGTTGATAATAAGTTGATGATGATGGTGATAAAATAAACAGTGGATTTCGACCTTCTTTGACTGACCCTGGACCTCTTTAACGATTCTTAACTGTAAGCTTTATGTTGCTGCTCAGGTACTCGGTGTGAATGTATCTGTCCTATTGGCACCAAAGGCCTGAGTTGTGAAGATACAAAACGATCAGGTCAGTCCTCTGAGACTCGCAATGGAATCTTAATTGATGGCCGATTTATATTCTTTATATTAATGTACATGGATTTGATTACAGCAAGACCAGTGGACGGAAACTGGAGCTGCTGGTCCGGATGGTCAACCTGTACTGGTGGGACCAAAAAACGGACTCGTCAGTGCAACAATCCGGTGCCGCAAAATAGTGGAAATTCCTGTCAGGGGAAACAAGAAGACTCCACTGATTGCTTTTAATTAAAAATTTAAACACATGTGACAACACTAACTGGATACACTGATCAGAATATTTATGTCTTGCACAGTGATTGACATTGCTTTTGTGAAATAAATCTATCGCTTAAAAAAAAAATCATGTCTGGCATTTTTATCCACACAATAAAGACTATCTTTTGGGGTAGTGCTTTCCACTAAAGCTTTTTATTCATTATTAGATTCATCCATTACAATTCTTCAACCATCAAAACCTTTTCTTTTCTACACAATACATTTGATCTATCCTGATTAGCACATTGGTTTCAGCAGCGTCTTGTCTGCACCGAGTTCCCTCCACACTGGAAGCCGCCGTCTTTAGGAGCGGGGTTGTTACATTCTCGTCTTCTTGTCTTTGTTCCAGACAAGCAGGAAGACCAGGAACTCCAGCAGCTCCACACTCCATGAACAGGACCAGCTGAAGAAACACATGTTAAAGAAAGAGTTCTCCATTTTACTGTCTTTATTAAATCTTCCGTAAGTGCGTGGTACCAGAGGTGTATCGGAAATCGTTTATAATGTTGACGATATGTATATACGATATGGATTAGATCTAGATGCAGATTAAGCGTATTTGAGTATTTCTTATCTTAATTAGCATTAAAACATTTCTTTTTACAGTTACATTAATATTAGAATTCTCCTGCTGGAGTAACAGGAATCAGAAGCATACTGGATTTACAGCTTCTTAGATTCTTCCATAATTTAGTTGTTCCCGATTCCAAATCCTGACACAGGTCTAACTCACTGCACAGAATCTGCCAAGTCTCACACTCCAAAACAAAGCCTAAAGGGCCACTAAATAAAAATAGCGAATGCTCTGTTTGGTGACATTATTATTATTATTATTATTATTACTATTATTATTATTATTATTACTATTAGGAATAATCACTATCTGTGAGTACCATAAAAATGAAATATTTTATTTTTATTCTCTCTCTCTCTCTCTCTCTCTCTCTCTCTCTCTCTCTCTCTCTCTCTCTCTCTCTCTATATATATATATATATCTATCTATATATATATATATAGATATATATATATATATATATATATCATTTATATATATAATTGTTTTTTTAATTTAAATGTTAAAATTTTATATATTTCATATTTTATTTATTTATATAAGTAATTCATAATTTAAATTAACTACTCAATATAACATAATGAATCGATTTGTTGACAAATTAGAATTAATCATTTCTCTTTTACAATACTTAAAATAATCGATAAAATCTTAATTGGTTTATATGATTAATTGGCTAATATACGTTAAATTTCTCACGTTTGCGTTCAGACTTCTCGCAGGCAACACCACTGAAACCTTCCTTGCAGAGGCAACTGCAGGAGGTCTGAGAAAGCACAGGCACGCCGTTGTTCCTACAGGGGGCGCAGTGGCATGGGTTGAACTGCTGCATGTACTCCTCCCAAGCCTGCTTCAGGAGCGGGATCCTCGTGCGAGCCTGAGATGCTGCTGTGCTGAACCGCACCAGCTCATAGATGGGAAGACCCTGACCCAGAAAGAAACGAACACAATAATATCCACTGACTATAAGTACAGACATTAGCAAGTGTTTTCTTACTTCAGCACTGAATTCTTAAATAAAAAGGTTAATGACAGGTACATAAATGCTGCCTGACATAAATAAAATACATACATTTTTGTTGACAAAAATTTTTTGATTTTGTTAAATAATTTTTCAAACCGGGGGGGCACGGTGGCTTAGTGGTTAACACGTTCGCCTCACACCTCCAGGTTTGGGGGTTCGATTCCCACCTCCGCCTTGTGTGTGTGGAGTTTGCATGTTCTCCCCGTGCCTCGGGGGTTTCCTCCGGGTACTCCGGTTTCCTTCCCTGGTCCAAAGACATGCATGGTAGGTTGACTGGCATCTCTGGAAAATTGTCCGTAGTGTGTGATTGTGTGAGTGAATGAGAGTGTGTGTGTGTGTGCCCTGTGATGGGTTGGCACTCCGTCCAGGGTGTATCCTTCCTTGATGCCCGATGACGCCTGAGATAGGCACAGGCTCCCCGTGACCCGAGGTAGTTCGGATAAGCGGTAGAAAATGAATGAATGAATGAATGAATGAATGAATTTTTCAAACCTCAAGAGCTGTACTCATGTTCCACATACGTAAATTGACGATCGATACATCACTTTTAGTTTTAAGGAAACAATAAATAAGCAGCCATATTCAGTATTAAAAAAGATAATTTCACTATTTTAAAATTCATTCAAATTAATTTTTGCTTTTTTTTTGTAATGTAATATGTTACTTAATGTCCTTACAGCGTTTATGCTAACTTTGTGTGTAAATATGTAAAGTAAGGAAATATTACCTCGAACTTAATGACGGCTGGGTTGTACTTGAGAGATCTGCCCCAGTACCTGTAGGTGTCTGCGTTTTGGATGGCTAACTGAGCGGCGCTGTGGTGTATGATTCCTCCTTTGACAAATCCGACCGCGTCCCTGATCAGGCTATCGTCTTCATTTCTCACTGCAAAGCGATACGCCATTGTTAAGGATTTTAAAATCTTTTTTAAAGTAATAAAAGATGAATATATATATATATATATATATATATATATATATATATAAACCTGTAGGCTACCTCTTTCCAAGCCTCCTGTTGCCTGACATGCCTGGTGTTTTACTGTGAGCTTGCCACTCAATCCCTTAAAGGAGGGAGAGCTGAGGCCCAGAGAAACACCAAGGCATTCGCTCACATCCCGTGACTCCAGCTCTGAGTGAAAAACCCACAAGTTTGAGTTTCTGAATCAGAGAAATGACCTTGCAATATTAAAGATTCAGGTAGTTAGTATAGTTTATATAGATAAAAATGCATCCTGATTATTAAATGAAAAAAATTAATCTCCTGGTTCCTGATTCACTTTAAAAAAATAATCCTAGCGAGTAAAAAGATAATACCATAATAAACCATAATAAGGATTTATTGAACTCATTATATCATTTTTCCAATGTACACTTTATTTCATTTGAGCTTGCTTTATTTTGATCTAATATTTATCTTATTCTATTTGATTTTACTGAATTGTATTCTGTTTACATTTTTAAACCCCCCATTTTAAACCTATTCTGTATATTGGCAATAAAATCTTTATCTGAAACAGATTATTTCTAGAAATGTCTACTTCTTTCCCTATTGCAATTATGTTTCTGTTTCTGTGGGCAGATCATGTTTTCCAAATATCTAGAAAGAAGAAAACTGCAAAACATTTGAAGATTGAAGCAATAAAAGTCATCTAATTAAGCTAAATAATCATATATTTCATTTAGAATCATCAATTAGTAAGAACTACTATTATATTTATAATAATAATAATAATAATAATAATAATAATAGTTATATTGTAGAGAGTGTTATTTGCAGTGTGAGACTGTGACTGCTGTGTCATTTCAGTCCTGTTGGTGTTACATGTACACATCTGTATGTATGATGGATATTAAAAGATTATTCACCCGAGTGATATAAAGATTATCAGATCATTTTCCAAATTCAGAAATTAAAGAAAAACATATAGAAATGTTTCAGGGAAATAAATAAATAAATAAATACATAAATAAATAAATAAATAAATAAATAAATAAATAAATAAAGCAAGCACTCTTGTTGACTAAGAGTCTTACAGCTCATACTACCGCTATACATTTTGTGTACAGTAGAAGTAAAATGAGATGATGGTTAAATGATTATATACAGATTTTCTTATATTCAATGCTGAAAACTAAGAATAAAAAAAGAGTAACTCTCAGATTAGAGGTTAGATTCCCACATCTGACCTGTGTGTGGAGTTAACATGGTCTCCCTGTTCTTCAGGGTTTCCTGTGGGTTCTCTGGTTTCCTCCCCGAGTCCAAATATTGTATGCTGATAAGCATCTCTAAATTGTTTGGAGTGTGTGAGTCAGTGTGCCTTTATGCCCTGTGATGGCTTGGTTGTGCCTTTTGTTGTGTGCCTTGTGCAGGTTGTGCCCTGCCTTGTGCCCCGACTTGTGCCCTGCCTTCCCTGGGGTTCCCCTGGTATAGAAAATATAGATGGAATGTCCTGTCTTATGTATGTGTGTTATCTAACTGTTTCTGTTTGTGTTAGTAGATGTTTGTCCTATCTCCAGCTGTCTTAATGTCCTTCCCTAACAGTGCTGCTGTGAGCCGTTACTTACTTTTTTCTTCCATGACCTTTTTGTCAAGCACCACTACGTAATCTAGGATGCCTCCCAGAATGCCTTGCGTTACATAATGAGTCCCATAATCGTTGATGAAGCGCGAGTAAGGGCCGAAGTCATATTGCTCAGGCAGGTCCATGAGCGCCTGCAGCATGTCTTCGTGTAGCATCAGATCCCGACTCCTCATCTTAAAGTGCGCCGTTTCAACTGTTGAGAGCAGCCGAATAAACTCCACTTCCTGCAAAGAGGCAGAGAGAGAGAGAGAAAGAGAGAGAGAGAGAGAGAGAGAGAGAGAGAGAGAGAGAGAGAGAGAGAGAGAGAGAGAGAGAGAGAGAGAGAAAAAATAAAGAGAGGGACAGTGAGAAAGAGAGAGATCAGGGTGAACAGGTTAATCTTAATAATAGTGTACAGTTTCTGGAAATATCAGTTCCAGGAGATTGCACTTTAAACCCAGACACACAGCAGGTTCATATTCTGTTCTTCTGAGCCAGAGAAACTGTGTGAGCTCTCTTTACCTTTCTACACAATATAAAGCAAGTCCCTTAACTCTCAATTGCTCAGTTGTATAAAATGTCTGCCACCAAATTCCTTCTGGAGAAAATGGAGTGTTTTATATACATCTGTGAATCGCAGCTGCACTACAGTCAGAGCTGCAATCAGAATCCACAATACAAAAGATCACTATATAATAAAGCTCTCCAGTATAACAAGGAAGCATGTTGTACTTTACCTTACTGTCATACTTTGATATGTTTTTCAGCACTGTCTCTGAACGACTCCCAGATAGTCCAGCTTCCACGTACATGATGCCGAAACTCACACCCCAGTTATAGGAAGACTCTGTTTTCTGAGCGTTTAACAAACTTGCGGCATCTTTGTATGTTTCTGTTGATCCCTGGCTAAGAGAATGTGCCTGGAATATGACCAAAAAAAACAAATCTTGGCTGTTGGAACAGCTTTCAAACTGATCCTTTAGACATTTATGCAAAGTATGTGTAATTATGACCTTTGGGATTTTTTTCGAGGTTGTATATGATTATATATTTCAACTGCATAGAAGCTTATCTGAGGGTTCCAAGCACCCTTTGAGTTACAAATAGCATCTCAAGTAGCACAAAACACAAAAGAGTGATGGTAGTTGAAAACCATTAGAGTGGAATGCTTGCTGAATTCTGATTGGCTGTTGCTGGCCATGTTTTTTTTTTTAACAAATCCATCCATAATTGTACATATTTTAACAGTGATGCTTCCACCAAATTACAGCTGCACCAAATTACAGCAATTACAACATTGAAAACACCCTCAGAATCTGATCCTTAATGTGTTCCTTAAACTTTTACCACGAATACTAACTATACTATTAACAGCAGCAGATTAAAATCAGATAAATACAAAAAGATTGATGTGCACAGTAAGTCAACACAGTATATTTTTACAGCAGTGTTTACGTACCATCATACGATATGATAAGAAGTTATACGGCTTCCTGAAGTATTTCTCATCGTCGCTATAGTAAATGTGCTCACAGAAGGCGTCATATGTCAGTTCCCTCCATTCTCCATTGTAGATGTATTCGCATATGCCTCCGAAGTATTTATGGTCCAGAACAGGGTTCACAAAAACGTCTGACAGAGCGTTATAGCTGGAAAAGTGCATGACTTACAATAGGGTTTGTGCTCTGGGGCTTATATCAGAACAGACGTTAGTGTAAATTTCATATTGTTACACATATCGTGCCTTGCAGAAGTATTCAACCCCCTTAAAAGTCAACAGATTTGTCTCCAAATGTCACTTACACCAATTGTTCCAGGCAGTGTGTTTACTGCAGGCTAAAATGCTCTTAAAGTAACTTTTCATATTCAAAATAAATTGTTTGTCAGCAAATCATTAAACAATTTAAAACTGAAAAATGCTACTTGCATCAATATTCACCCCTGATGACTAGTAGTTTAGTGTGTTGGGGTAAGTTCCTACCAGCTCTGCACACAGTTTAGGAGATTTTCACACATTCTCCCTGGCAAATTCATTCCAGATTCACAATTTGATTCAGATCTGGATTTTGCTTCACCAGAGCATGATGCCACCACCACCATGTTTCACTACAGGAATGGTATTAATTGATGTTTAATGTT
>NC_083466.1:27277025-27282025 GCF_030014155.1 Tachysurus vachellii | reverse complement strand
TCCGCACCACCAACTGCCCCAAGGGCAAATGGCTGGCCAGGGACTCGCAGAACAAGTGTAAGGAGGCCGTGTGGTAAAGCTGCACCTCCACTGAGGCTCTTTAATACAATGTGTTCTCTATGTGGTCCAAAACTTTTAAGGTTACTCTTAATGAACTTTGCTATATGAGCAATTTTATATTTTTCAAAATAAGATCTGAGAATTAATCTTTACAGTTTTTTTTTAATGTTATCAAAACTGTACAACCTATCGCTGTGTAACTCCTGTTAACATGCAGTGTGAAATGTGTGTGTGTGTAGATGGTTATATTTCAGTGATGAATGTGGAGTTGAATATGAAGGAGATGTTGGAGTTGGGGAAGCGAGCCTCGCAGGCTATCGGGAGAGGACACGGCGAGGCAGACACACTCAGTCTCAGCAGCAGGTGGATGACGAGCCCCACACACGCACACACTACTGATCTGTACTTTATATACACACCACTGTAGACACAGTATAAAAGATAATAGTAAGTTTTCAGGGCAGATGAGCTTGTTTTATGGCAGTGTTGCAAGTTTTTCAATGAGCACTGCTTCTGGTGAGATTTTTGGGCTTTTGTTAAAAGTGATACTTCCAGATATGTGATGGCACTGTTGGATTTATCTGGTTTCCTTTCTGACTTGTCAATCACATCCGTGTTTGTCTGTTGATGTGGTCACATGTGTGCAGACTGTTTTCCTGGTTTGATATACACCTCACCACCATTACATCACTGGCTTTGTTTTTTATTATTATTGGTTTTTTTTTTTAAGTCATAATGAACCGCATTTGTTTGGTTTCAGTTACAGTAGAATGCCGCCATCTGGTAGCTAATGTCACGTCTTTTCTTTTTCCATATCGTTAGCTAGCAAAGGATCTCGTATAGCAGCTGTTGTTGACAATCTTGTAAAGTTTTAAGATTTTACTGTAAACACATTATTGTAATAATTATAACGTAACAAATTTGCTGAATGTCTTTTATAAACTTCACAAGGTTGACACGACTTTAAAAAAAAATTGGAAAGCAAATGATTGAATAGTTGATGGTTAAATCAAAGTCACTGAGGACAAAATTCGAAAAAAAAAGACTATTTATATAAACTGTATATTGAGGTCAAATCAGTATTTTTTTATTAAAATGTGGAAGCAGTGACTTTTTTTTATTTTTTACCTAACATTGATTTGAAAGCCTATGATGAGACAGGAACATGTTGCTAACTGCATTTTACCTTTGCAGGTCATCGCAATACAACCCGGTTCTTACAAGCAGCTGTAAGTCGTGTGTGTGTGGGAATTATAATGAAACCATTTAAGCAGATTCTTGTCGATTTTGTAGCTCAGACCTGGTCTGTAATCTAAATATCTGGTATATCTTTATGGTTTGTGCTGCAGTCACTGATGACAGTGAGGAGTGGACCCCTGATGAAGAAACCCTGTCTCATTTAGCGGAAAACTCGTATGTTCCAGATGAAGCCCTGCTCCTATTATTCATCTGTTTTTAATGTTCATTTAATTTGTGATTCATGCTGACAGTTTAATCATCTCTTTTTCCCGGTATCCAGGTGTCCAAACAGAGCGGTCTCGTTGCCTGACATGTGTGAGTTGTCTGTTTTTTGTTCCTACACGAGTCGTCTCTATAATTTAACTTTGCACTAATCATGTTTTATCTCCATTCTTGTAGTTAACGCCTCCTGCAGTGACCAGCATGCTCCGAATGCAGGCAGTGTGGAGGACATCCCCTCACAGTAAGCTTTCTGAATGAGTAACCGAACTGAATCCTGGACTTCATAGAGATCTAGTGGGCAGGTGGAAGTCTTGTTAAAGTATAAAGCACTAGGATTTAAATGCTAAAAGGAAATATTTGGGTAGAGCAGCAGGAGGTGCAGCAGGAGGTGTAGTGGTGCTGCCTTACAGCTCAAACTTCCCAGTTCAGTTGTGAGGTTGAGTTACTTTCATGCGGAGTTTCCACACATTCTGTGTCTGTGTATGTTTCTTTTTCTGGGTTTTCTAATTTTCATCTAATACCAAAAAACATGGCAGTAAATGGATTCTCAGCATTAAATATACACCCTGTGTGTCTGCAAGTGCGACACAGAGAGAGAGAGAGAGAGAGCGTTTTGTTTGTGTGTGTGCACATATGCGTGTGTATTTGTGCAAGATTGCGCAGGAGTGGGAGTGTTTTTTTTGTGTACTTTTTTGCAAGCATGAGAGTGTATTTGTGCACAAGCGGTATTGTGTGTTTGTGCATACGAGAGAGAGAAAGTGTGTGTGTTTTTTTTTGTGTGTTTGCATTCGCAGGTGTGTGTTTGTGCATGAGTGGGAGTGTGTGTGTGTGCATGAGTGTGTGTTAATCTGGAATGAAATGTATAAGAAGCACATACGAGTGTGATCAGGGGTTCATATAGTCACTGTAGCGTATCTGTACTGAATATTATAAGCTCTGCTACTGAGATCACACGCATTATTAATTCAGCATGATTTTCACTCTTGAACTCTGACAGAATTGTTTGGAACGTTTGATTTCTAGCCCTTGTTACAGTGCGGTGCTGCACCGGGGCTCCAGGCTGAAATAAATGAGCTGATACTCGCTAAAGCTTTCGCTGTACAAAACTATATTTTCTCTATTATATGAAATACACCAGCAGCAGGGAAAAAAATCATTAGAGGGAAAACACAATAGTCATTTGAACCTTAGATGTTTTTAGCAGTTTTAGCAGTGTCAACAATTTGATTAATATTCAAATATTAAAATGAGTTTTTTGTTGTTGTTCCTTAGTATTAATCTATTGTTTCAGCTGTTTTAACACACAAAGAAATGTCACCTAAGAGTGATTTTGAAACCAACACAAACACCTGTGTATTTATTTTTTCCCCCCCAGAGTGAATCATGAAGCTCTCCAGAAGCTTGCAGTTTTCTTCCAGAACACCAGAGATGATCCGAACACTGTGGCAGAAATCCCTGACCCCATTCCTACAAGGTGCAGTTTACTCACTCGGCTTTAGTTTTATTAATGATTAATTCAGCTCTAACATTCGCGTGTGTGGAACATGAGTACACCTCTCTCACATGTGTGTTTTAAAAGAAGAATCCTGTGCATGGGATTTCACCAGGTCATTAATTAAAAGCCCCAAAATCCTCTAAGGTGCATTGCAAATTTTACACTAAAATTTAAACAATCATAAAAAAAAAAACAAAGCCAAAATGACTGTTTAACTTCAATCAGAAAGACAGGATGTGTGTGTCTTGCTATGCATCAAGCATTTTTGCCCACAACAGTGTGATTTATCCTGATTTAACCTTTGGTGGGTACTGTAGCAGTCAGCAAATCTAGCATAAGGATTCAATAGTATTTCAATGCTTACACCCTCTATGAACGGGTCAGTTAATGCCCCAGGATTGTATTACCCTCACATGTTATACCCCAAGTTCTGTGACTACCATATTGACTCTGAAGTGCGTAATCTGTTTTATAAAGCTAGTTGTGTTCGATTTGTTTAATAGACAGATTCAGACAGGGTCACATGACTCATACTAGTGGCTACTTTTATTGTTTGTTTTTTTTTTTGTCTTTTTTTTTTTTTAAAGCAAACACTGTTTCTCTGAATATGCTAATATATGTTGTGGTTTTGCAGCTTTAACGCTCCAGGTAAGTGTGATTTCATATTTGCTTGAGGTTTTGCATGACCAGCATAATTCACACTTTCACACGTTTGTCATTTCTGGGCACGTGCATGTGAACACTTGGTGATTGATTCATTTATTTCTTTTTGTGTGGGATTGTTCAGATGCGATAAACAACAACCCAAAGTTTAAAGCAGCTCCTAGGCCTTATTTTGCGCTCTTAATATTAACATTTTTGCACGTGTTTACTGACAGGTTTGCCGTGTGACATGGACGAGCCTCCGTATGTGTAAGTGTGTGGAAGCCTGAGGCCTGTGTATGTACAGTATGGCAGTACATCCAGATCTGTTGAGATACACTGATCATTTCTCTGTGCCGATTGTGTTCTTTAGCGAAGAGGACCAGTACAGTTTTACAGACGTCGAGCTGCTGCCTCCTCCTGAACTCTACGCCGACTACGCATGAGCCGTCAAGTTAGTTTCCGTTCTTTCTAGTTCTGTTACTTTCAATTGATTCGGTACAATGTAGTTGTAATAAACAGTTAGCTATGAGGTCAGTGCATGCAAACCCCGACCTTTGTGCTCCTGTTAAACCAAAACCACTGGATCTCCACACTGCTCATGTTGTTTTATTTCTTTCAGACTCCAGGATCCAGTCATTATTCAGGAAATACAGTCCCTGAACTCTTCTAGCCAGAAGTGTGTGTGATTTAACTTCAGTTGTAAAAGAAAGCAGAGATTAATCAAAGAGGGCTTGCACTTAATGGGTGTGTATTATATATTATATGAAAAAGAAAAACATTGCACCTTGTTTGGGATGTGAAAACTTGATTTGTGTTTTCAGCTGAACACCTTTTTTGTTCAGAATGCACCGTTTCTGCATCATTTTTTTTATGTTTGTATTAAAACTAATTTCTGAATGAATGCAAACAATAAATATATTGATATACATAAACACTTGGAATCTCTTTTGCTCTTTAATTCAGTGGTTCTCAGTGTTTACTTTCAAGAGTAGAAATAACTCTACTATTATTATTAATATCCTGTTCGGCTGGTCTCTTAAAATAACTGGGTTTAAACCTTATCTCAGTTATGAATATAAATATATATATATATATATATATATATATATATATATATATATATATATATATATATATATATATATATATATAAAAAATTAATAGAACTCTAAACTTAAACTGGGTGGAAAGTTCGAGAATAAAAAGCCAAAATGTTATTGTACACATTTAAATCATGTTCGTTCATAAAATAATTTTGTACCTGGGATTTTATTGTAGAATTTAAAGGGTCCCTGGGTGACAAATTTTTAAAGAACAGCTTCTTGAAGTGCTGATAAAC